>NW_026733444.1:0-48517 GCF_028476545.2 Physella acuta
CCATGTTCACGAATTTTTATACTTTATACTGCGTTGAGTTTGAAGTTGTTTTTATATGAGCTAACAATCTATATATATAATTCTCTTCTGGGATCAGTTAGAAAACAAGCTGCAAGCAAGCGCCTTGCAGTCCCCTCTCTTCCTCTCTATCGCTACCATCCCCTCCCCCCCCCCCCCCCCCCCCCCTCACATGGTCAGGTGAGTTGTAGTTCACGCTGTTTACATTTTACAATCGGAGACCGGGTTTGGTGACGGCTATTAGGGGCAGATAATTCAGTTTGAAACTATTTTAAACTTAGATGAGGTAACTAAGAGGAAGCTGCTTTCACGGGGGGGGGGGGGGGGGGGGGAATGGGAGTTTAGTGTTTTAAAGCAAATATTTTCAGTGGCAGCATTGGTACTGTCGAATTCACAAATTATGAATTACTGAAAAGTAGAAAAAACAACTAAATAGCGGTGTATGATACACCGCGGGTCGGCTCGTTCAAAATAATTGAAATAATGCCGGCTTATCTGTATGACACGTTCTATTAATTTCAGGATAGCAAGATCAATTGAAATATAAAATATAACACAACTTTTTTTTTCAATGCGAATCGAACCAGGAAACTGAAATTGAATGTAAGAATTAATAGCACCTGGGCAACCACTTGACGTGAGCGGAAACGAGATAACACGACAGAGGCGTATCTTGGTGCGATGCTTAAGAGAAACGGTTATAAAACAATCTGCCATCTTGTTTCTGCTTCATTTCCGGTCATGTGAATGCGACCACGTGACGACGATAAAACTGACAAAAATGTTTTCTGGACATTGCATTAGGGGGTTATCCATTAATGACGTCACGTTTTTAACGACGATTTCTACCTCCTCTTCCTCCTCTCCAAAAAAACAGAACCCCCCCCCCCCACACCTAAAATGACGTCACACCTTGGCCTACAACCCACTCACATTTTTTTTTTATTTTTTAAAAACATCGATTTTTTTTCCACAAATATTGACTGAGCTCGTTTAACAAAGATTATGTTTATAAATTTCCATAACCATTTAAAATAAAAAAAAAACGCAAAATAACGGCTGCATACAGTTTCTATATAATAATGCAGAATCGACAAAGAAACCCACAGAACTACAGGCATTCTCTACAGAGCTCTAGTGGAGCAAGGTTTACAGACTCGCCTATCTATTGGCGATTCTACCAAGCTGGGAACACAACATTCCAACTGCTTCTGCTTCACTAACAGCTTATCTTTTCCTAGTTTGTTATGGCCTCTCGGCCTTCAATTTTTCTCTGTCCTCGGTGATACGAACCTAGTGCCTGTCTGGTTATGTTTGTTGGTTTGCGTTAGGTGTGTCCTATCCTTCCCCATTTAATTCCCCCCTCCCCCCCCCCAATACTTTTCCCTTTTTCTGTCTATATAGTTCAACGTGAATTTCCTGAGAGATTAGTTTTTAAACTGACAATAAAGGAACAAAGAATGCTTGTTGAAAAAGGATAAATATTTTTTGTATTGTTTTACAAAAACACACAGTTTTTCCTTTCCCGTTTTTAGCTTACCACACACGTCTTCAAAAAGTGCAATCAGTTTTTAAAACATGTTCGATCTATTTACATCGCATGTAAACTTGGCAGAAACTCCCGGTTGCTAGGGTAAACAAGAAGTCTTTGCCTTGTTGCTATGGTGGTCACGACGACGTGATCCGACGCTACGTGACCAAACAGAGAGATTTTAACAGTACGGTAGTCACGTGATATGGGCATTCAAACAGACGACTAATGCGGTCGTTTGATATGGTCTTTTTAAAGTCTAGTTATATAATCATGGGATGTAGACTTTAATATTTTGTTTAAATATAGCCATAATAGACCGCCCTTGCTTCGAGATGTAGAAATGGTCCATTAAGTTACATACACATATTTTTTTTTCTCCATAAAAGCCTTGATTTCGTTCTTTTATATAATCTAACTTTTAATCGCTTTAGCTAGTTAAGAAATCAAACAATTCTGGAACTTCAAAGTGGAAAAAAATCTTTACAAAATAAACGTCCCTTTGTGTTCTTTGCATGCAGCGAAAGCGTTTACATTTTTATCAGTATACAAAATTCAATATTTGCTAACAAACGACTCTTCAAGAGTGAATGCTGAGTCGTGTTTTACTTCAAGTGATTTGGACACGAATCAGCGA
The DNA here is from genome assembly GCF_028476545.2 of Physella acuta. NCBI lineage: Eukaryota > Metazoa > Mollusca > Gastropoda > Physidae > Physella > Physella acuta. Next base: position 2,187 of record NW_026733444.1, read on the forward strand.
TATTTGATCAGTGTTCGATCTTCAACTCCTGGTTGGTAAAGCAAACAAATACGGAACAATAGCTCTATTATAGTGAATATTTTTTGTGTCGGAGTCACAAGCTAAAAGTTGAATCCTGAGTGTTTTAAGACGTGGTGAAAGTGAGGGAAGGGAGAGAATTGGGATCGATCAAGGGCGGTAATACGATAATAGTTCAATAAGTTGCTTTTCTAGTGTCTGAGCATGTAATTTGTTCCTTTTGCTGTTTGAGTCTAGAGTTCGGTTGGTATTATCGGGATTAGTTTTCACATCGTGACCAGTGCCAATGGAGAATTTTGAGCCCTTCTTTTTAAATAGTTTTATTAGAAACTTTTTAAAAGAAGTCCTTAAATAAAATATTTTATTATAGTTCTATAAAATTTGTTATGGAGAGCTTTTAATATACTAATACATCTGACGTGTGACAAGCGTTTGGGCGAGAAATGATACATCTAAATGGTCACGACGATTTTCGATTTAAAAAATTAATTTGAATGGTTTAGTTTAGGAGAATGTTAGCTGGAAAAGATTTATTAGAATGGTCAACGGGTTTATGCACCAGAGGCGTAGCGAGGGGGGGGGGGGACATATGTCCCCGGGCGCCGACCTTGAGGGGACGCCACATTGAAAGCTTGAGGGGAGGGGGTGTAAATGAAAAGTTCGAGGGGAGGGTGCAAATCGAAAGTTTGAGCGGGGGGGGGGGTGCAAATGAAAAGTTCGAGGGAGGTGGGGGGGTGCAAATCGAAAGTTTGAGGGGAGTGCAAATGAAAAGTTCGAGGGGGGGGGGTGCAAATCGAAAGTTTGAGGGGGGGGGGTGCAAATTAAAAGTTCGACGGGAGGGTGCAAATCGAAAGTTTGTCCCCGGGCGCCGGGTAGGGTCGCTACGCCTCTGTTATGCACTGAGAACAGTAAAGTTGTATGATCAGATGAAGCATTGACAGACTTATATTTATAACTATTGACCTGCACTAAATGTCGCCGTAAACAGTTTTAATTATAAAATTATCTGATGTTTTTTGTCGTAATTACAAAACTGTTTCACATCTTAAGTTGAAAACCACACAGGTTCAGAGATGACAACGCAACTTCTGTAAATGGCCTAAACGCTATATAAACCTATGTAGACCTTAATGTTCGCTTTAGTATTACTAATTTCATCATCGACTTGTATGGGCTGATACAAATTTTCAGTAGTAATATTTTTTCAGATATGTACTTTAGTTAGTTTAAATAAAATCTTACATTTTTTTTTTTTTTTTTTTTTTTTTTTTTTTTTTTTAAATAGCATGTAAATAAAATCTTACAAGGCAACAATAATTCCATGGTCATTGTGCAAACTAACAATGTGAAATGTGCAGTTTCATTTCTTTTTCAATCAGGTAGTTAAATATTATATGGTGTCTAATTTTGTACTTCTAAATTGTTATTAAAAATCCGTACAATATTAAAGTTGACCGTAAGTAAAACAGCATTGATACTGGCTTTTATTAAAAATGAAAAAAAAAATGAAGTAACACAATATTTTATATTCTGCTACTATTGAATTGAATTGAATTCAAAGTGATTTTTGGGAGAAAATTAAAGGTTGCCGCCCTTGATTATTTTGAATAATTTGTAAACATATCTTTATTCGTTGATGTAAGAGTTTTTATGTATCTGTCCCACCCTTGGTTCCTGGTTGATATTTTGTGTCACATGTAAAGTCTTGTTATAGAGAGCTTTTAATATACTGATACATCTGACTTGTGACGGGCGTTTGGGCCAGAAAAGATACATCTGAATGGTCACGGCTGTTTTCGATTTTAAAAAAATTAATTTGATTGACTTGAGAATGTTAGTTGGAAAAGATTTGAAACGTCAACGCGTTTATGTACCGCAAATCGTTTAGTGAAATGTTCAGACGATGTATAAACAGACAAATCTTCATAAATTTAATCGACACTAAATGTCGTGTAAAAAGTTCAAATAAAATATTTATGGCATGTTTTTTGTCGTAATAACAAAACTATGTTCCACATCTTAAATTGAAAGCCACACAGGTTTCGAGTTAAAAACGCAATTTCTTTAAATGGGCCTAAACGTTAAATAAACCTATGTAGACATTAATAATCGCTTTCGTTTTACTGTTTTCATCATCGGCTTGTATGGACCGATACAAATTTTCATTTTTTTTTATAAACAAATAACACTTTCTACTGATATGTACTATAATTAGTTTAAATAAAATCTTACAAGACAATAATAAACCTACGAAAGCTGGCATGTCATCGTTGATTAAAAGGCAGTTTCATTTCTTTTTCAATCAAGTAGTTAATTATTATATGGGGTCTAATTTTGTACAGCTAAATTGTTATTAAAAATTCATACAACGTCATTGACCGTAAGTTAAATAGCATTAATATTGGCTAGTATTTAAAACTAAAAAAATAAAATAAAATATTTTATATTCTGCTACTATTTAATTTAATGTAATATAAAGTGACTTTTGGGAGAAAATTAAAGGTTGCCGCCCTTGATTATTTTGAATAATTTGTAAACAAATCTTTATTCGTTGATGTAAGAGTTTTTATGTGTCTGTCCAAGGCTTGGTTCCTAGTTGATATTTTGTGTCACATGTAAAGTAAAGTCTTCTTATGGAGAGCTTTAAATGTACTGATACATCTGACTTGTGGCGGGCGTTTGGGCCAGAACAAATAAATCTAAATGGTCACGGCGGTTTTCGATTTTAAAAAATAATTTGAATGATATAGGAGAATGTTAGTTGAAAAAGATTTATTTGAATGGTCAACGGGTTTATGCATGGAGAATAGTAAAGTTGTCTGATCAGATGAAGCATTGACTGACATTTATTTATAACTTTTGATCTACACTAAATATCGCCGTAAATAGTTCAATTCAAATATTTATGGCATGTTTTTGTCGTAATAAGAAAACTGTTTCACATCTTAAGTTGAAAACCACACAGGTTTAGAGATGAGAATGCAACTTCTGTAAATGGACTAAACGCTATATAAACCTTTGTAGACTTTGATGTTCGCTTAAGTATTATTGTTTTCATCATCGACTTGTATGGAGTGATACAAATTTCAAAAGTAATATTTTCCTGATACGTACTTTTATTAGTTTAAATAAAATCTTAATTTTTTTTTTCTTTTTTTTGACCTAAATAAAATCTTACAAGACAACAATTATCTCATGAAAAGAAAGTCCCATCATCAATTAATAGGCAGTTTCATTTAATTTTCAATCATTTAGTTAACTATTGTATGGTGTCTAATTTTGTACATCTAAATTGTTGTTAAAAATTTGTACAACGTTACCGTTTACCGTAAGTAAAACAGCATTGATATTAGCTATCATTTAAAATTATAAAAATAGAGTAACAAAATATTTTATATTCTGCTACTATTGAATTTAATTTATTTTAAATAGACTTTTTGAAATAAAATTAAAGGTTACTGCCCTTGATTATTTTGAATAATTTGTAAACATATCTTTATTCGTTGATGTAAGAGTTTTTATGTATCTGTCCCATCCTAAGTTCCTGGTTGATATTTTGTGTCACATGTAAAGTAAAGTCTTCTTATGGAGAGCTTTAAATGTACTGATACATCTGACTTGTGGCGGGCGTTTGGGCCAGAACAAATAAATCTAAATGGTCACGGCGGTTCTCGATTTGAAAGATTATTTGAATGATTTACGAGAATGTTAGTAATAAAAAGATTAATTTGAACAGTCAACGAGTTTTTTCACCGCAAATGGTTAAGTTGAATGCTCAGACGATGCATATCAGACAAATATTTATAACTTTGATCTACACTAAATGTCGCGTAAACAGTTCAAATCAAATATTTATGGCATGTTTTTTGTCGTAATAACAAAACTATTTCACGATGATAACGCAGCTTCTGTAAATTGGCCTAAACGCCATAGAGCGTGATGCCTAAATACAACAAATATTATCATGATTCTTGTCAAAAATACAAACTCTCAGCTGCCATTGTGAAACATGTAAGACATTGACAAGTGTGAGACAATGGTCACAGAAATAAATGTTGACCCTAACTTAGAATTGACAAGTAGTGATAACAATCAATTAAAACAAGATGAAAATCAATCAAAAGGTCGAATGAATTAAGATAGAAAGACAAAAAGAAATCTAACATTAACTGTCTAAAAGCGATAAGTTTAAAATGAACGTGCAGGAAAAAAGTTAACAATCAAACAAACAAAATGTAAGTCATACTCTCAAAAGCTACACTCAACGGTTAAAATAAAAATGGATAAAAAGAATTGTAACTTCAGCTACAGATAACACAAAAATCAGAAAAGATATGAAACTATATTAGCCACAAAAACATACATAGGAAATAATAAGTACAAAAAAAAAAGAAGAAGAAAAAAGAAAAGAAACAGAAAAAAAAAGAAACGAACTACATAAAAGGAAAACCCTAAGAATGAAACCACCTAAGACTAAAACAAGGGGCTGAAGAAGAATTTATATCTTACAAAGAAACCTGTATAATGTTTTAACGCCGAGCCAGATGAAACCACTACCATGGAAAGTCGAGTTTTCTAGTCAGACCCACCTATACCAGTCTCACGGGTCGTGTTTGCTGAGCGCCAAATTGCCAATAAAACTTGCTATCACAGTCAGTTCGAGTTGTCTAACCCATGGAAACGATAGTGGAGGAAATCAGATGGCCGCATTCCCTGGCCGAGACTTGAATGGCCGTTCCAAGACCTCGGTCATTGTCTAGTACTCTGTCATATTTCTATGACTTCATCGTGTTGAAGTGACCTCCTCCTTACACCATTAAGATACAAACAAGAGATTCTGATACAAGAGATTTTGATATACTCAGACAAGTAATCCTCTAACTAAAATTTATCCTATAGCCACATCTAAAAGGCGTAAGAAAATGGCGTTTTTCGAGGTGGGGGCGGGAGGGGGTACGGACCGCACCGTATGACACTATTTAAAGGGGTGACACCATGGCGAAAAAGTAAAAAATATATAGAAAAAAAAGATGATTTTTGCCAGTTCAGTTAATGATTAATAAGAGTTAATCCGGCTGTATTAATAGCTGACTAAATATAAAAATTACTACTAACTGTGCAAATTTAAAACTATCATCCGCGAGGGAGGGGGGGGGGGCAGAAGGAAGTGGGGGCTGAGGCACCAAATGCAAAATTCACAGAGGAATAAAGGCTTGTTGAGTATTTTGTATAAAAGATAACTCAACCAAAGACAAGACAAAAGGTGACACCAAAATCTAATAACAGGATGAAAACGATGCTTTTCCACACAAATTAATAGGCGAATTGTGCTCAAAAATTGACTCCATTCGGCATATTGGGAAGGGGATGTCACCAATTGCAACTCTATATATATATAAACTTATGTAGACCTTAACATATAGTTACATAGTTTTTTCAGGTGGCGTGGGGCGGGGGGAAGGGTGCCCTATATGTGGTACCGCACCTGGTGACACCCGACCTTGCGTCGCCACTGCATTCCCCTTAAAACCACCCTAGTATATAAAATCCCGTGTGCGCACTGTTTCCTCATGTCCCGAGCCTATGAGATCAGTATCTTCAGCGATATATGGAGAACTTACAGACCAGGGGCGTATCGAGGGGAGGGGGTGGGTGCTGACCGCACCGGTTGACACCATTTAGGGGGGTGACACCAAGGCAAAAAATAGCAAAATATATAGAGAAAAACTTGAGGGGGGGGGTGCAAATCGAAAGTTTGAGGGGGTTGGGGTCGCAACGCCTCTGGGGGGGGGGGGGGGTGACACCATTAAGTGCCGCACCGGGTGACACCCGACCTCGCTACGCCACTGATACAGACTTTTGTTGAAAATAATATGTTAGAAAATGAAGAAATGATATATTTCATTCAAATTTGATTTAGATCTACTTATCAAGACGTGCACTATAAAATGTATACAATTGTTTCGGCCAAAAATAATACAAATTTCTTTAATAAACAACATAATGCAGTAGCGTAGTGAGGGGGGGGGCGAGGTGGGGACATATATCCCCGGGCGCCGACCTTAGGGGCGCCAAAATGGGTTGGAAAAATAAATTGAAAGGTTGAGGGGGGTGCAAATCGAAATCTTGAGGGGGGGGGGGGGTGCAAACCGAAAGTTTGAGGGGGGTACGCCTCTGACATAATGATAATTGATTAGCCGGGTTTTATTTTTAAAAGCTTGTAATTATAAACGTTTTTATGTATTTATTATTTTAAACGAAATCACTTAAGTCTCTTAATCAGTGTGTGCATTTAATATGGTGTTGTGTTGACTAATAATGTATATAATTTGGTTTTAATTTTTCTAATAAGTATTGGTAGCCTATGTTATTTTAAATGTGTCGGATTTAGAGCTATTTAGTTATTTCTTTGCTTGGTCACTAATATCCCCTATAATATCCCAGGATAATCCCCTATAAATCACGGCGACTCTTACCAAAAACCTCATATGCAAAAACATGCACTCTGTCACACGCGCACACACACACAGACAAGCTAGCAAACACAGGTATAGTTTATATATAAGTATATAATTTTAACTAATTTATTGGTTCTAGACATATTTCCTTTCTTCAAACAGTGTAGATTATTAGGAGATGGTGGCTTATGGATGTTTTTATGGGTTATGCATTTTTAAAAACACATTTTTTTCTACATCAGACATGCAATTTACAGCGTCAGTTTGCCTTGCATGTTCGCTTTAGTATTAGTTTTCATCGGCTTGTGAGGACTGATACGGATTTACAATAGCAATACTTCTTTCTGACATGCACTTTTATTCATTTAAAAAATATATATCTGATTTTGTATTGCATTAGACATGTAATTTACAGCATCCGTTGGCAATGTGTAATTAAATGTATACGTTTTAAGAAAACATGTATCTACATAACTAAAACTCCCTGTTCTATAAATTTTACTTTTTTTTCAAATCAATCTTTTTTTTTCTTCTTTTTTTTTTCCCCCTCAGACACGTAAATTACTGCGTCAGTTGTGTGTACGCTTTAGTATTACAGTTTTCATCATCGGCTTGTGAGGACTGATACAGATTTACAATAGTAATAATTCTTTCTTACTTGTAGCCTACTTTCATTCATTTAAGATGGTTTACTTATACATAGATCTAATACAAAACGTCTAAATATAAAAAAAAAAAATAATAAATAAAAAAAAAAACCCTGAAAATGCAAATGTGTAATTAAATGATCAATTCAAGGGATTTTTTTCCTCGGCGTGGTGGGTGAGGGGGGGGGGGGTGGAATTTGGGTTTTTAAGTAGAGCTGAAATAAATTTGTGATTACAGAGAATTAAAGTGATACAAATTTTAAGCAATCGGAAAAGTTATGTTACTACAACAAGACACATCAAAGCAAACATTCTTCCCTTTCAAACATCTATATCTACACAGTCCTCAAACAATTTTTTCTTAATCAATTGTTTTAAACATTTTAATCAGTAATAATAATTTGTTTGATAACCCCATACAGCATCAAAGAATACATAATAATCAAAGTCTTGACACATCGTCACAAGTGGCAAAATTTAAAATGATTATTTATTATAATAAAAAAATTAAATAACTATTGTATGGTGTCTAATTTTGAACATCTACATTGTTGTTCAAAAATCCTTACAACATTAATGTTGGCTATAAGCAAAAGAGTATTGTTATTGCCATTTATTTAAAATGCATAAATAAAGTAAAAAATATATTTTATATTCTGCTGCTATTGAATTTAATTTAATTCAAAGCGACTTTTGGGTTCAAAATAATAAAGGTTGTCGCCCTTTATTATTTTGAATTAAAACAAATCCAACTTACATTTCATTATTATTATATATATATATATATATATATATATATATATATATATATATATATATATATATATATATATATATATATATATATATATATATATATATATATATATATATATATTTTTATAATTATTACCGGACCATCATCACCCTGCTAACTCCACACGTCGACCAAATGTTCAAGGCCATCTCTGCCATAGCTCCAAGATCCACCTGATACCGCTCCTTCTTGACCAGCCCTTTACTGGCCATTCTTTTTCAGGCTCCCATCTTGCTTAGGCCACCTCTGACTATTTCTTATTGGCCATCGATGTCTGGCCATCTCCCTACAATGCGAGTACATTCATTCTCATGCTCCGATGATCACTCAATCACTATCTCGTTCTGGCCACCACGACAATCAGGCCATATTTTTAACGCCCATTCTCTGACCAAACCACAATCATTTTAACGCCCATTCTCTGGCCCACACCAGGGGCGGAACTACAGTGCCGCCAGACCCCACATTGCGGGGGGCCCACGCCATTTAGGGGGCCCACAGCCGACCATAATCAATTTTTTTAATAATTAAAAAACTTAATTTTCTTTTATTTTTGACTTGATAGTTGTTTTGTAAAAAGAATACTATAGCTGCGGTTGAATTATCTTTAATTTATAGACACCATTCCACGCTCTTGTATATTCTTTTTCCTTTTGTTTTTTAACCATTGTGAAAGATAGGCAAACGGTTAAACCACTTCCATGACTTATTTCCCTTTTTTAAACAGTCAAATAAGGGTGTTCATAAGCTCCTTTTAATAGATTTGTACTAAACAAATTATAAAAGCAATTACTTCTCTGAATTATTATTTTTCAAAAAATACATACTAAAGAATAACATAGTATTAAAAGGAAATGTATTTAAAATTAATAATATAAATACAAAAAGACATTGAAATAAACATAACACGAGAAACCATTACACATACAAAGCTTTGATGTTTCATATTCTTTCGACTGTCTTTATTACTTTGATTGTTTATTAAAATACTGCAAAAATTAAATTATACAATTTTTCTAAACAGACTAAGCACTCACACACATGAGAAGTTGTTGTAATTTGAGTTATTTGAAAAAAAAGCATTTTTTTCAAAACCCGTTGAGGCTAGAAATGAGTATCCTTTGATTCCTTTGTATCCTTTTTTGTTTATATATATATATATATATATATATATATATATATATATATATATATATATATATATATATATATATATATATATATGTATATATATATATATATATATATATATATATATATGGAGGGGCCCAAAATTTGTTTTTGCGGGGTGGCCCTTTTTTTCTAGTTCCGCCACTGGCCCACACCACAATCATTTTAACGCCCATTCTCCGGCCCACACCACAATCATTTTAACGCCAATTCTCTGGCCACACCACAATCATTTTAACGCCCATTCTCTAGCCCACACCACAATCATTTTAACGCCAATTCTCTGGCCACCACCACAATCATTTTAACGCCAATTCTCTGGCCACCACCACAATCATTTTAACGCCCATTCTCTGCCCACACCACAATCATTTTAACGCCAATTCTCTGGCCCACACCATAATCATTTTAACGCCCATTCTCTGGTCACCACCACAATCATTATAACGCCAATTCTCTGGCCACCACCACAATCATTTTAACGCCCATTCTCTGCCCACACCACAATCATTTTAACGCCCATTCTCTGGTCACCACCACAATCATTTTAACGCCCATTCTCTGCCCACACCACAATCATTTTAACGCCAATTCTCTGGCCCACACCACAATCATTTTAACGCCCATTCTCTGGTCACCACCACAATCATTTTAACGCCCATTCTCTGCCCACACCACAATCATTTTAACGCCAATTCTCTGGCCCACACCACAATCATTTTAACGCCCATTCTCTGGTCACCACCACAATCATTTTAACGCCAATTCTCTGGCCACCACCACAATCATTTTAACGCCCATTCTCTGCCCACACCACAATCATTTTAACGCCAATTCTCTGGCCCACACCACAATCATTTTAACGCCCATTCTCTGGTCACCACCACAATCATTTTAACGCCCATTCTCTGCCCACACCACAATCATTTTAACGCACATTCTCTGGCCCACACCACAATGCCACAACTTTCCACCCACAACAGTCTGGCCATCCCCTCTCTACCCCCGCCCACAATGGCCACCTATTTCGGGCCATATTTACCCATATCTACCCCCCCCCCCCTCGACTGGTTGATTTCTGTCCACAACGCTATGCACACACCGATACGTCCCGCTATTTGCCCGACATATTTATCTAGTATACACTTTAGGTCGGATCAATGCGCGCCGCGATGTCTGTCTGTTCGTCCCCGCCGTCCAGTCAAGATTGTCGGGTCAAAGTTAATCACACACCGATCGCTTGACACGTCTCCCGTTACACGCAATTAAAGTAGGTCAATTCTCTGGTCAACGCCGTCACTCATTTTTTTTTTTTTTGCACACGACTTGTTGGTATGACGTCATATATTGTGAAGCATTTTTTTTTCAACCAAGCGTTTTCAGATAAATGATAGATTTTAAAGTTAGATCATTGGTAGGCAATATTTATAAACAGCCAAAATATAGTTTTTTTAGCTTTATTAATAATTAAAGAACAGCATTAAATTATAATATTTTATTAACGAATATTACAATGACATTGTCAAGGGTGGGGGTGAATAGAAGATCTATAGCCAGTTGTGAGGGTGGGGAAAGGCAGCACCACCAAATGTGAGGGTGGGGGTAAAAAGAAGATCTACCGCCAGTTGTGAGGGTGGGGAAAGGCAGCACCACCAAATGTGAGGGTGGGGGTGAATAGAAGATCTACCGCCAGTTGTGAGGGTGGGGAAAGGCGGCACCACCAAATGTGAGGGTGGGGGTAAAAAGAAGATCTACCGCCAGTTGTGAGGGTGGGGGAAGGCAGCACCAGCAACTGTGAGGGTGGGGGTGATTAAGATGAAACCAGCCTGATATCGTTTCGTGAAATCCAACAACCACACATGTCCAAGTAAAAATGTAATGTTCTTTATTAAAATTTACAAACTTCCTACCTAACTAATCTATACTGTACGTACTACTACTGCTTCTATCTAACTGTTCCCTAGCTCTATATATCTACCACACTATCTTCCTCTAATTCTCTACTAAACTCTGACCGTTCTCTTCGCGAACTATCTATCTCTGCCGCAGATCTAACTACTGACCCACGCTTCAGTGGTCAGCTGACCGTCCCACGTGACCGGTCAGCTCCTGTATTTTCAATGGTCTCTCTAACCAACTAGCTATAGCCTGTTTCAACCATATACCCTGAATGCGTCATCACAGACATGATAAAAGAAAACCTCACTAAAACTAATTTATTGGTAAAGATTCTCTCTTGTACTTCCGGAAAATGCCTTACATTCTCAAGATTCTTTCAATGTCACAATGCCGTGATGCTTTAGACACAGCTGTAGGTCACGTAACCCGTCATACTCTTAATGAAAGATGAGCAGACTAAAGTCATCGTGACAATCTTTCTGAAACACGCAGTACTAGCTTTGTTTCATGCTAGAAATAATTACTTTTCACATATTTATGTCATTAAAAAAAAAATAATTGTTAGATTTGTTTGCATGTAGTATCTAAATCAAACTTTTTATTCTATTAAATAGACGTACTTTAACGTGGGTTTAGTTAGACTTGTGTAAGGGCGTGGTTGAATAGTAGAACATACGACTGCTAACTCGTAACACTTGAGTTCGAATCCCAAGACAGAAATGTGTAGTTTAACTTTTTTAAAGAAAGAAATAAGGGGTCGTCCATAAATGACGTTACACTAGTAGGGGAGAGGGGGGGTCTGTAATTTTGTGACGGTGTGTGATGAGGGGGAGGGGGGGGGGGGGTTCAAATGGAGTTACGTAACTTTTTTTGCATTATAAAAAAGCAATGTTAGAAAATGAGTTTTAGCGGTTATTTCGCGTTTTTAAAAACGGTTTTTATAAATTGTAATAGGAATTGATCAAAATACTCTATGTTGACAGAATTCTGACAAAATTTTGGAAAAATATCGATGTTTGTAGGCTGAGGTGTGACGTCATTTTAGGTGGGGGGTCTGGCTTTTTGTGACGGAGCGGAGGGGGGGGAGGTAAAAATCGTCAAAAAAGCGTGACGTCATTTATGGATGACCAAAAGCAATACACAAAAAGCAATACAAAAAAAAAGAAATTTCCGTTTGAAAAAAAAGACCTATTTTTACATTTTAAATGAACCTAAAAAACCCACCTCGTCCTTGAACTTGCAACAACCTATACGCACTTGATAAAAAAGCCAACTTTTTCCTCTTTAAAAATATATAGCACAAACCTATTTATCGGTTGAAAATAACCTATTTCACTAATGAGACAACTTTTTTAATCATCATCCACACCCTAGCACTGACCCCCCACCCCCCCCCCCCCACCCCTACAACAGGTGCTCGAAACTTCCGTTAGATCAGTAAATAATAGATCACCTCCACCCACTATACTTTACTACGGTCTTTACTAGTAATTAGTGGTGATCAATGGGAGTCCCGAAGTGGCGTAATGGACCACGTGGCGTTTATACATCGACCGTAACACTGTGACGTGATCTCAAGGCTGAACGACGTGACGTTTATACATTGACCATAGCACTATGGCGTGATCTCAAGGCTAGATGACGTGACGTTTATACATCGAGCATAACACTATGGCGTGATCTAAATGATAAGCAACGTGACGTTTATACATTTATCATAACACTATGGCGTGATAGATGACGTGACGTTTATACATCGACCAAAACACTATGGCGTGATTTCAATGATAAGCGACGTGACGTTTATACATCGACAGTAGCACTATCTGGGTCTATTAGCGTTGTTTTAATTGACGGTTAGAACAGGTAGTCCGGTTTTAATGTTTGATGATAGGGGCTTGGAAGTTTAGTTTTTGGAATACATATTGGCAATTAGTGCTGTTGTTTTAGAGTAATTTAGAAGGTATACGTTTAAGAATGGTTTGCTTGGCTACTGTCCCAATAAAAAATAGAGCAGTTGAAGAAGTTTCCAGAAAAATAAGTCCCGTGGTTTTTACTTTATCAGACTGTCACCAATTCTTCTTCTTCTTCGTTCTTAATTGAAATAATGGAGATTTCCTCCAATACAATTAAGTATTACGTGCTAACGTGTTTTATGCTATCTATCCCGTTGGCTAAGCCTTCAATCTGCTTATCTTTCTGTGTCTGCTCCTGTTGCCTTGATTTTCTATCCAAGAACAATCTACGAGATAGTATGTTTTTGACCTTTAAGTTTTCTCTCCAAGATGGGTTATTTGTTTCCCAGCTATCGAGTCTCATTTAAGTACGAGATGATTTTGCTCGCAACACGTATGCCATGCATCGTATGTATGACCAACATAACAATGGATATTAACCTTTTGTCATATGTGTGTTTGCTTTGTACTCTGCTTACATTTACTTGATCTCTATGTGTTAATCACCTACATCACACTACATGAGAGTTCTCTCTAGAATAGAAGACATTATTTAAAACAGTCACTCAACTAGTAATTGCACCAACCGTTAGAAAAAAAAAACCATTTGAAAACCACCAACAATTAGCAAAACAATTATTCACGAACCTATCCTAAACCATCAACTTTATCAAAACCACTTACCCTAACGAATCCATCAACATTACCAAAAGCACCAATATAACCTAAACCACCAACCTTACCAAAACTTCCAAACTTACTAAAACTTTTAACTGTTATTAAACTACCAACACAGAAACCTCCAACCCGATAAAAAGCACCAACCTAATGAAAACCATCAACATAATAATACCGCCAACCTAAAAAAAACACCAACCTAAAAAAAACACCAACCTAAAATATCAACAACCTAATAAAAACCATCAACCTCATAAAAGCCACCAACCTAATAAAACCACCAACCTAATAAAAACCACCAACCTAATAAAAACCACCAACCTAATAAAAACCACCAACCTAATAAAAACCACTAAAGTCCAAACAAAAGAACCGCTCACCCCCTTCTAGACATTACCTACACGCGTGAACACACCAGATGGCCTAGCACTCACCACTCAGCCATTAACCCCCCCCCCCCACCTAACATTCCACCCAAAGCTTCGTTACCACGGCAACACCGAGACCATACCCCGCCCTATAGTCTTCCCACACCAGTACTCAATCGAGTCATTCTGAAAATCAAATTACCTTTATTAAACTCCACCGTACCGGAAGCGTCCCATTTTATTCTAGACTTCCGCAGCCGTCCAGTTAAACTCCACCGTACCGGAAACGTCCCATCTTATCCGAACAAGGTGTGCAGAAACTGACGCTGCAGATCGTAGACTAGAATAGAATTCCAGCCCCAATCCATCTGCCAAATTGATCTAAATCAATTCTATTTCAAACCTAATATAGAGCACTCTGGTGAGATTCGAAATTCAAATTTTTTCCTCTATCTTAAAGTACAAATGCTCGTTCTTCCGTATAATAGAGAATAGTGGCATATTGAAACTACAACTCTATATATTTTTAACACGAATTAAATTTAGTTCGTATCGATTAATCTTAACCTAGTATTTATTTCTCCAGTACGGCCCTTAGTTGTGCCCAAAGGGTTAGGACTAGGACTTTGTCCTAATACTAGAAGTAGGCCTAGTGCTAACGGCGATACTAGTAATTGGAACATGAATAATGTATCAACTATCGCACAAAAATGAAATACTTTCACTTGAGTATACGCTTTGGTTGTTGATTATACAACTGTAGCTTTTGGTAATTAGATTTCCTGTAACTGAAAAAAAAAGGTAATGACAAAAGCTAATTAGTGAGATTGTTAGTTGGAGAAACTAGCCGAGGGTCAAGCAGCTCTGAAGGCTATTGAAGGCGACATGTCCTTTGCGTATTGCTAGCTACTAGTGTGTATGGGACATTCTTTGTAAAAATCGATCACCATAAACATGTTGGGCTAATCCATACTAATCAGTATTACTTGTATTTCTGTTTGGCGTGTAAAGTGGATTAACTGTGTAATTAGATTAATCCACGGCATAATGGGTAAAGTGGGGAGCCCTCTGTCCAGTAGGTGATTGTCACCTGTTCTATTAATAGCTAATATAATCACGTGGCGTGTCACCTGATCAATGGAGGAAACATAACACGAACGTAACACCTGAATGGTGGGGTGGGCGGTGAGTGTGTCTGGGTATGTCTGTTTGTCTGTGTGTATGTATGTGTGTATGTGTGTGTATGTGTGTGTGTCTGTGTATGTATGTCTGTGACCAAAGTAAGGAATAGGAATTACGTCAACACATTGAACATTATACGATGCTCATTCCTGAAGTTTTCGGTGTGCTCAACATTATTAATAACCTGGTTGTTCTCACTCCACCCCCCCCCCCCCCGCCCCATTAGTAAAACACTTGGCGATAGAGCAAATATGTAGAAAACCAAGCTCTTCTCTCCTTATTGCTTGCCCAAAACAAAAGATTGCATGCATTAAATTGGTTAGTGTACACACACACACACACATACATATATATATATATATATATATATATATATATATATATATATATATATATATATATAGTCTCAGATGTCCAAGTATAGATAGACCCCCATAAAAAGCTCATCAAACGATTTGTATAGCAAGCTGTAATGTTCACTTGAAGACGACACACGATGAATGTTGCTGTATGTACCACCGCCAATTACCCGTGTCTGAGTGTGTCTGAGTGTGTCTCTGTGTGTCAATGTGTCAATCGCCAATAAAAGGCTTGGATCGAACTTTCTCCGATGAGACAGGAAATTACATCTGCTGCAATTTAATGACGTCACCAGCCCTCTTAGAAATCGGCGCCCCTTCCATGTTGTATGAACGCCCCACTGCAGGGCAGGGGTGGACGGGGGAGTGGACGCCAGCTCCGACCGAATACAAAACGATTCAATTTTCTGTTTTCCCTAGGCAGTGCTGTTGATCCTTGAACTCAAAAGACGGCCGTCTCGGGGCTTAAATTGGCTCGTAACGCCCTCACTTCAATACTTTAGCAAATCTCACAAGTTTTTTTTTTTTTTTTTTTTTTTTTTTTTTTTATGGCTGCTGTCGTTACTTTTTTTTTTTCTTTTTCTGTCCATATTTAGACTAAAGTTTGTTATTTGTCCCACTTTTCGAAAATTATTTAGAAATTAAGAACTTTTCTTAACGTATTTTATTTTTAATAAGAATTTTACACTACATAACATAAGGGAAGTAATGCGCCCGAACAATCTTCAGACACCATTCGCTTTAATTGATTCATGTTTAAACATCATCTATCCTATCTTCAAATGGATCACTATTATCTTTACATAAATATTAATGTCAAATTTAAATCCGAGCGATTAATCTATACGAAATTCATGATTACAAATTCAAATTGTCAAACACTTTAAACATTCATTTATTACATCTTGTCTCGCGAACGATTTAATTTCCAACCCCAAATTTATCGGTGTAGGTTAGATTAGTTTCATAGATTGACATTTCCGGCGTAGTAATTTGTAAGAAGCGATCTGATTGGATGCTCCAGATTTTGTATTGGGGGTAATCATGCTTGTACTTACTGGCAACAGGTGCGTCAATAACAGTTCGATTAGTTCTTGGCGACCTACGTGCCCTTGCCAAATTCTATACAGGGTTTATATATATATATATATATATATATATATATATATATATATATATATATATATATATATATATATATATATATATATATATATATATATATATTTATATATATATATATATATATATATATATATATATATATATATATATATATATATGTATGTATAAATATGTCTATACTACAAGAAACTCGAGTGCCGGGGTACAAAAACAGTTAGACTTAAAGACCCAGTACAACACCCTCCCTCCTACCACAGTGGAAACACTTTAGATTAATACTGATTCGTCTTCCATTATACTTGCAAAATAGTCTTTAAACTCTTTACCTTGAACGATTGGTTTTTTTTTCGTATTTGTTCTTTTTGTAATTTTAAATTACTCTTGGTAAAAAAAAAAACAGCAACAACAAAAAACAAAAAAACAACGACCTGCTATTTTTTAAAGAAATTATTTTTGGTGAACCAGTTTTCATCCAACTTTCGCGTTTCAGTTAATAGTGTCAGAAATAACACAAAACCTAAATACAAAAATTGCAGAAAAACCGTGCACTAACATAAAAGAAAATGTTGAAAATTCATAAAGTTTAGTTTCATTTCTTGAAGTAGTGTCTCTCATTTATGAGTTTCTCCTATAACGACGCGGCGTCGGGACAGCTGTGTATTGCTACACCACGCTGCGTCGCTAAAGCTATGTATTGCTATTAATTTGTAAATCGCTTCCTTCACTACATCTATGTATTGCTCCAGCTGTTTAAAACGTCTTGATTGTGTCCCCCACAGGATGGTCTCAAGAAAAGGATGGAGCAGCTCAAGAAAAGTATCGAGACGGCCAGTAAAGCTGTGGACGTGGAGAAACAGAAAAACGTTGACCTCTTGCTGGAGATCTTTCCTCCCACTATAGCCCAGAAGCTTTGGCGAGGTGAGATTCTCTCCCCCCTCTCACACACACACACACACACACACACACCTCACAACCCACCATAGCCCAGAAGCTTTGGCGAGGTGAGATTCTCTCCCCCCCCCCACACACACACACCTCACACCCCACCATAGCCCAGAAGATTTGGCGAGGTGAGATTCTCTCCCCCCTCACACACACACACACACACACACACACACCTCACACCCCACCATAGCCCAGAAACTTTGGCGAGGTGAGTTTCTCTCCCCCCCCCCCCCCACACACACACCTCACACCCCACCATAGTCCAGAAACTTTGGCGAGGTGAGTTTCTCTCCCCCCCCCCACACACACACACACCTCACACCCCACCATAGTCCAGAAACTTTGGCGAGGTGAGATTCTCTCCCCCCTCACACACACACACACACACACACACACACACACACACACCTCACACCCCACCATAGCCCAGAAACTTTGGCGAGGTGAGTTTCTATCCCCCCTCACACACACACACACTTACACACACCTCAAACCCCACCATAGCCCAGAAGCTTTGGCGAGGTGAGTTTCACTCCCCCCTCACACACACACACACACCTCACACCCCACCATAGCCCAGAAGCTTTGGCGAGGTGAGTTTCACTCCCCCCTCACACACACACACACACACCTCACACCCCACCATAGCCCAGAAATTTTGGGGAGGTGAGTTTCTCTCCCCCCTCACACACACACACACCTCACCCCACAGCTACACCATAGCCCAGAAACTTGGGGAAGTGCGATCTAAGTGATCCGATTCCTGTTCTCATTCACTGATGCAGTTTTGTACTCGGGATTATTATACTGTGCATGCACTTAGCCTTACAAATACACAGTTTTGGTCTCGAAATTATGTCTGCGATGATTGGTTTAATCCAGAGGCGTAGCGAGGGGATTGCGGACCGCACCGGGTGACACCATTGGGGGGGGGGGGGTGACACCAAGGCAAAAAATAGCAAAATATATAGAGAAAAATGATAATTCCACTTAAATCGAAAGTTTGAGAGGGGGGGGGGGGGTGGGTGCAAATCGAAAATAGAAAGTTTGTCCCTGGGGCTAAGCCTTTGGGGGGTGACACCATTAAGTGCCGCATCGGGTGATACCCGACCTCGCTACGCCACTGGTTTAATCAATTAATTCAACTAATTAGTAAATAAATAAATTACCTGATAAGTTTAACAAAAAACTAGTGCCATTATAAAATGTTTTTTGTTTAGGAGAGGAGGTGGAGCCGATGACTGTCGATGACGTCACGATGCTGTTCAGCGACATCGTGGGGTTCACGGCCATCTGCAGTACGGCCACGCCCATGCAAGTGGTGGACATGCTCAACTCACTCTACACACACTTTGACCAGTACTGTGTGGACATCGATGTCTACAAGGTACGTGTGAGGGTCTTGGGGCTGTGGTGGGGGTAGCTCATATGTCTACGTGTGGGGACTGGGGCAGTGGAAAAAAAAAGTAAAGTTTCCCTTTCAAACCTGACGGTCTATGAGGCAAGTGAAGTAGAGTTCACTTGTGTTCACTTGGACGGAGTGGTCTAGCGGTAGAGAGCTGGACTGCTAACCCGTAAGTCTCGAGTTCGAATCCCTGAGTCCACCCAACTCTGATGGGTACTTAACTCACGTTAGGGAAAGTAAAGGCGGCTGGACATAGAGCTGACCACACTATCTCTTTATATGCCGAGGTCTCAAAAACAAGTGGCAGTGGTGGGGTAATTTATTTTCTACGTATGGGGGCTGGGGCAGTGGTGGTAGTACCTCGTATGTCTACGTGTGGGGGCTGGGGCATTTGAGCGAAGTTGCTTGTAAGTCTACATATCGGGGTAGGGGCAGTGAAGGGGTAACTGGTATGTCTGTTTGATATGTGTGATGAGTAAGAGATAGGTACATTGTATGTCTATAGGATAAGTATTCTGATTCGTTTAGTTCTGAAGTATCTCAAACTGCTCTCGTTTTATATCTTAGTTTGGTGCTAAGGTAGCCAAACCAGACCATATGGACAAAGCCCCTATGGTCAAAGCTACTTTAGTCAAAGCCCCTATGGTCAAAGCTCCTATGGTCAAAGCCCCTGTGAACAAAGCCCCTATGTTTGAAGTCCCTGTAGTCATAGCTCCGATGATACACATATTCAGACAGCCATGTTAACATCCCCGCTTCCTGGTTCATGTCTTAAAGCCAATCCGCTCTATTTTCTTCATGTTCAAAGAGACTTTTACGTGTGTCATTCAGAACCACGTTTAGAAAATTGTTAAAATCAACCCTTCACATGTCAATAACATGTCTTCATCTGTCCAATTTAACTGTCGAGTGCTTGTTGTAGATTTTCACATAAAAAATTGTCCCATAATGATTTGAAATTTTAACCATGTTTTAAAATATTCTGATTGGTCTGTGTGTGTTCAGATCGAGACTATCGGCGACGCCTACTGTGTGGCCGGTGGCCTCCACAAGGTCAGCCAGTACCACGCCCAACAGATCGCCTGGATGGCCCTCAAGATGATGGCCGCGGCCAAGAACGAGAAGGCTCACGATGGCGCCGTCATTAAGGTAAGGAAATATTCAGTTTCCTAAAGAACCCTGTCAAAACTTACGGTCCGCAGAAAAGGTGAAGTAGAGTTCCCCAATTTCCCTGACCTTGATGTATGACGGGGTAGCGTGATCAGCACTATGAACAGCCGCCTTTACTTACCCTAACGTGAGTAAGGTACCCATCAATGCTGGGTGGACTCAGGGACGTCCTACGGGCACGAGCCCTTAATCTCCTAACCATGAGCTTAACTACACATGTGCTACACACACAAGCTGTGTTGACAGTATGTCTAATCAATTGACTATACATGGACTAAACGCTAATCTCGTTAGCCCTCGGATGCAGTTTTATGACTAAGTAAAAACATTTTAAAATGCTGTAATTATCGTATAACTGCACATTATCTTCTAAACCAGTCTAATTTATACACAATGGCGTTAACGAAAATACAAACTAATTTCTTCTAAGCTTAAAAGTAAGTATTTTTCTGGAAACAATTACATGGACTAATTTATCTGCCGTCTTTATTATTGAATGGAATATCGTTGCTTCGTTTTGAAGCGTACGAAACTGGGCTATCACACAATAGAATGGTATGCAGTTCAGCGATCTCTAGCTTACGGAAGCGGAAATAACGTATTATTTTACCCATTTAGATCTAATGTGAACATGTCACTATAATAAGCCGCGAACAACAGCTAAAATTAATCTCGGATTAGTAATTAATTAAAGATTATCAAATTACCTGATTGATTAACTACAGGGGGGTAACGTGTGTTTAATCACATGACGTACTTGAAAAAATCTTGCACGTTATTCTGAACAGTATATAAACCAACGTGTTTGAAACGTCCAAACGTGTCTTAATTTGATCTCTACTACAATCGCCCAGAGCCGGCGATAATCCGACACGGTCGACTTAACCACAACGATAATCCGTCAAATTTGATTAAACCCCAAGGTGTCCTCAACCAACCTGATACAATGCTAATCCGCGCGATCACGTTTCCATTGACCGGCTAATCACGTGATAATCCCACCTGTCATGTGTGACCGGAAAAGTCCGGTGCCGGTTTGAGTCGAGTCTAAGTCCACTTCGTTTGTTGACAGTTGAGTCAGATCCGTTGAGAATGGGATTATGGGTAATTGAAAAGTGGCAATTACACGGGCAGAGAACCCCCACACGGTGCTGTGTGGCTGAGTAAGTTCTAGAGAGGTTCTCAAGTGGTCCATGGGTCACTCCCAAACTTAGCTGTTTTATTAAAGTTTCTCTAGGTGGGAGGGGGGATACGTTTATACGTTTAGGTTTACATAAAGTCATGCTAAAAACGTACGTTATTATAATTCTACGCTGCCTAATTCATTTTACTTACATGATTAGTTTCACCAGGTAGTCAAATTAGGAAATTTTACATTTTTACAAAGTTGTTGCAAATTATTTTGTTGTTGATGTATGGAAGGGGGGAAGGGGTGTGGGGAGGGTATAAGAGGGGGATTGTGGTGGTAGATAGACGTTTCGTATTCAAGCCTTAATGCGATACGAAGCTCATAAAAATTCTTCAGCTTTCTGGGTCGATGATTCGGAAAAGGCACACACATAACCCAACATCCACCTACTGTTACGCCTCTGACGAGAATAACTGTTTTTACAACCTGTACTCGCAATTACACGAAAAAAAAACCATGGTGGTATAGTTGTTGCTTTTGTATACATTTTACGTGGTAAATTTATAATTTTGTGCATTTTTACTTTCTCGTATATACGAAGTATAGAGAAAGTCTTGTAATCGTGCATTAAAAAAATCGAGATTTTTACAAATATCGACGTTTTACACCTTACTGATACGGAAAAACATAATTTTGCAATGTTGTCCGTATATCTGTGTGTCTGTGTTTGTGTGTTTTTCCATGTCGTGACCTAATTCTCTACTGTTCATGCTTAACAAACACACTTATGCATGTCGATAACTCAGTCTAGTCAGAATAACGGTATATCTCTACAGGGGAAAAACTGTAAAACTGTAGCTAAAAATATCTGAAATTCTCAGTCTCTAATTTAGCCAATATGTTTTCAACAATAAATAGACACATAAATTAGACTCGTGCTGTCGCATGCAGAAATTTTTTTTAAAAATATAGATAAATAAATAAACAAAGCTGCAAAAAGCTTTTAATAACAATGTTAATATTTGTAATATCATCCCAAGGGAGGTCACCCGCAAACACTACGCTCTGTTTATATTTAGAACAAGGGCCAGCACTTTGTACCTTTACAGAGCACTAGATAACCCTGGCAGCTTTTAACCCCCCCCCCTTCCCATACCCCCCCCCCCCCCTAATGTAAACACTCACCTGGAAACACTCTGCCCACTCCCACACTTCCATCAATCATGATTGTACATTGTTTGCTTTAGCGCTAATTTTATAATTAGGTGCATCAATTAATGTGAGATGAGGGACTTTTCTCCAACAAATCTCCACCACCCTAATCCCCCTTTCAACATTGGTATATGAGGAGGAATCCATGTTTGCCAAAAAAAAATTATAGGGTAAAAAAAACGTTTGCCGAGTCACAAAATGGTTAGGGTAAAAAAAGGTTTTCCAAATAACAAAATAATTAGGATCACAAAACAATTTGCCTAATCACAAAAAGGTTAGGGTCACCAAATAATATGGTGGTCATGTCAATGAATGGCTAGGGTCACCAAATAATGTTAGCTGTGTAACTGAATAGCTAGGGTCACCAAATAATATGGTGGTCATGTCAATGAATGGCTAGGGTCACCAAATAATGTTAGCTGTGTAACTGAATAGCTAGGGTCACCAAATAATATGGTAGTCATGTCAATGAATGGCTAGGGTCACCAAATAATGTTAGCTGTGTAACTGAATAGCTAGGGTCACCAAATAATATGGTAGTCATGTCAATGAATGGCTAGGGTCACCAAATAATGTTAGCTGTGTAACTGAATAGCTAGGGTCACCAAATAATATGGTGGTCATGTCAATGAATGGCTAGGGTCACCAAATAATGTAAGCTGTGTAACTGAATAGCTAGGGTCACCAAATAATATGGTGGTCATGTCAATGAATGGCTAGGGTCACCAAATAATGTTAGCTGTGTAACTGAATAGCTAGGGTCACCAAATAATATGGTAGTCATGTCAATGAATGGCTAGGGTCACCAAATAATGTTAGCTGTGTAACTGAATAGCTAGGGTCACCAAATAATATGGTAGTCATGTCAATGAATGGCTAGGGTCACCAAATAATGTTAGCTGTGTAACTGAATAGCTAGGGTCACCAAATAATATGGTGGTCATGTCAATGAATGGCTAGGGTCACCAAATAATGTTAGCTGTGTAACTGAATAGCTAGGGTCACCAAATAATATGGTGGTCATGTCAATGAATGGCTAGGGTCACCAAATAATGTTAGCTGTGTAACTGAATAGCTAGGGTCACCAAATAATATGGTGGTCATGTCAATGAATGGCTAGGGTCACCAAATAATGTTAGCTGTGTAACTGAATAGCTAGGGTCACCAAATAATATGGTAGTCATGTCAATGAATGGCTAGGGTCACCAAATAATGTTAGCTGTGTAACTGAATAGCTAGGGTCACCAAATAATATGGTGGTCATGTCAATGAATGGCTAGGGTCACCAAATAATGTTAGCTGTGTAACTGAATAGCTAGGGTCACCAAATAATATGGTGGTCATGTCAATGAATGGCTAGGGTCACCAAATAATGTTAGCTGTGTAACTGAATAGCTAGGGTCACCAAATAATATGGTAGTCATGTCAATGCATGGCTAGGGTCACCAAATAATATGTTAGCTGTGTAACTGAATTTAGTGTCACCAAATAATATGTTGGTCGTGTCACTGAATAGCTAGGGTCACCAAATAATATGTTGGTCGTGTCACTGAATGATTATGCGCTCACACATTGACCCACCACTTTCCATCATATGATCTTTCCCAGCTTATATCAATGCTAACACCTCCTTTATCTGTTTCCGAAATTAAACAAGTAAATTTATAGTGGTATCGAACATTTCTAAGGATCGATCCCATCTCGGCTTGAGGTATCATCACTATATCCAAGTGACGAATACATTAGAGGTGACATCGATCTCATCAAGTATGGTATCGATACCATCTTATTTGGTATCGTACTCCTACTCGTATAGTATCGAGCCTCAGTTTTTTGTATTGACCCCCACTTCAGTTGGTATCGATCCCCACTCGGGTCGTATCGACCTCCAGAGTTTAAACCAACAACATTCGATTATGTACTAATCTCTGGCTCCCCTGTAATTGTATGTCCCGGACAGCTGGGGGGGGGGGGGCTGGGACCCCACGATTGAAAATGGATTGGACCTTGAGGAGGACTAATGGACTGCATTATACCCTGAGCCTCTCTTTCAGCTCTTTGTATCCCTCGCCTGAAACTGGAGTCCACTCAGACTATAGAAAGTAGGAACTGTGTCTTCAGATCTTTGGGACACATTGTATAGGTCTTTAGACAAGTTCGAAATTTTTCGTTAACATTTTTCTAATGTCTTATCTAGAATGTGGGACGGAGTGGTCTAGCGGTAGAGAGCTGGACTGCCAACCCGTAAGTCTCGAGTTCGAATCCGGGTGCAAGTCAATAGACCGTCCCTGAGTCCACCCAACTCTGATGGATACCTAATTCACGTTATGGAAAGTAAAGGCGGCTGGGCATAGTGCTGACCACACTATCTATTCATATGCCGAGGTCACAGAAACAAGTGAACTCTACTTCACTTGCCCCATAGACCGTAAGGTTTGAAAGGGAAACTTTACTTACTTTACTTATCTAGAATAAGTTATGCTACTTGGTTGTATTACCGATCAAGCTGACAACGAGACTGTGTAGATTTAAAGTGATTGACTGTCAAATTAACTTAAACAAAACATAACTAGCTTATATCAATAAGACAACGTCACGAAATGAGAAGTCCTTCACCTCATGAAAATTATCACCTGAAAACGGTTTGCAAGTTATCGGTATTTAAGAAACCAGAAATAAAGCACAATTTCCGGACATCGCAAGTCTTTCAAAACTGAATGTAATTCAAATTAAAGATCTTATACTTATTTACGTGGACGGCGTGACCTAGCGGTAGCGAGCTAGACTGCTAACCCGAGTTCGAATCCCTGGGTCCACCCAGCCCTGATGGGTACCTAACTTACGTTAGGGAAACAAAGGCGACTGGGCATAGGTCAATGGATCAGATGAACTCTACTTCATCTGCCCCATGTGTCTTGGTCACGAACGGGATTAAGAGGAAGATACTTATTTACGTAACTTCGTCTACCTAATTGAAACAATGCTCAAGTTCTATCGACAATTGGAAAGAACCTGGTCCATAACATCTCATGTTTATACGGGAAATTTCGTACACCTAACTTAAACGGTACTGAGTTAATAGGCCTTTTAGAAACCTAAAGCGAGTAAGTACCGCTACCGGCTGTCGGAAATCGATCAAAATTTGAAAGAAAATTATACATTCGATGTTGTAATGTTTATACGGGAAGTTTCATCACCCTAACTGGAACTGCTCTCTAGTTTTTGTGTTTACAGACAGAGAGATAGACAGACAGACAAACAGACGGAGAAGATTGCGAAATTAATTTTTTTTCCGATTCAGCGAGGTGTAAAACGTCAAGATTTGTTTAAATCTCGATTTAAATTTTTAGCATGATTACGCAACTTAAAATTTAAAAAAAATTATTTTCTTTAAACACAATAGTACACTATTCTTTAAATAACACTAAAGCAAAGCGTGGGTCACTATCTATTGGATACCTTTACTAATATTTAGAAATTATTATATATTCAATAAAGAAAACCATTTATTTTCGCTTTTTCGGTACATTATTATGTAAAAGCTTGTTATTAAAACGCTTGTATACATTTTTTCAGTACTCTAAAATTTGCGCATTTTAAAATTTTAGAATAGCTAATTTTCTAGAGATTTTAGAGTGTTTTATTTCCTTGTTTGTTTTCTTTTTAATCAAAAGATCTTTTACGTTTTACTTTCAAATGAAGAAATTATTGTTAAAATTTGAACTAACAGCCGTTAAATCATTTAGCGGGCCCATCTGAAAATTATTAATTGTAACATTTCGGTCATGAGAAACGTGTGCATGATAAAAACAACAAAAGATGCACAATTTAAGTACAATATCTAAATGGCATCGCAATGAGGAGAGTCAAAATTTTACTAAGGTTAATTAGGTAATAAGAAACATATCTAATTAGTTTTAATTAGATGCTTTAACTGCTGTAATATTAAACTTAATCAGAGTTTCTTCCAGGCATCCCCCCCCCCCCCCCACGGAGAAGAAAGTCTACCATCCCCCCCCCCCCCCCCAACGAAATAAAATTTACATAGAAAAACATACTTTTACCAGTGTCCGCCCCTTCCCCTACTGGAGAATATCAAGTGCCCCTCCCCCCCCCCCCCGGAGAAAAAAGTCTGGAAGAAACATTGAACTTAAAATTAACAGACTGTGTCTACTGTCTACCAACTGCGAACAATCAATATTTATCATCGAAATTACGACTCTATTTACAAAAATGAGAGGAATGTGGTTTTTCATTACTTTTTATTCCTAGTTGCGTTTTTAACATTTAACAGGTTTCTGACGTTACGTTCTATGAAATAATAGATCATCAGGAGCTGTAATTCATTTTTTTTTTTTTTTTTTTTTTTTTGTTTGTTTGTTTGAAAAGAGAATATTTATTTCAAGTAAGTCAATTACAGCTCAAACAAATGCACTTGTATCCTGGTCAGATCATAGTAGAAACCAGAAAATTATTAATTTTAAATAATGTACATTAAATTCACTCTGTCATTCTAAGCATTAAATATACATTCTTTTATCATTTTAACACATGTAATAACAGAAAAGGACATTAAATCCTTAATTTGAATACAATTTACCTGATAACTACATGTGGTAGGCCTAGCTTTTTATAATGAAAATAGTTTTTAAGAAATAAATCTTTAAGAAAATGAGTAGACATACATGCTAATTTAAACTGCAAATAATGAACAGTAGAAGAATAAATCTTGGTTGAAATTTTGTGTAATTCTGCAAGTTCATTTCTCCATTTTTAGCTCATGCATCACAATCACAGCGCTGTTTTGTAAATTCTTCATTCTGGGACTTTATCAAAAGCTTTTATTTTTTTTTATTTTTTATTTTTTATTTTTTTTATTTTTTTTTTTGTAATTAATTAAGGATACAAAATTATTAATATTCTGTTTTAGGGTGGTTTTACACTATTGATATTGAAATTATTTTCAATTTAGAATAAACTGAGTATTAAATTATTATATGGTTTCTAATTTTAAATTAGATTAAAATACTTTTTATCTTAAATCCTTAAATTATTAAAGTTACTTAATTTTAACTTACTTTAATTACCATTTGTAAAAAAAATTAAAAAACCAAAAAAAATGGTTATGTATTTTTTGCTTTTGAATTTCGTTTGTATTAAAAGCGACTTTAGGTAAAAATCTATAGGTTGTCTTCCTTGGTAACATTAAAATTAAGGAAAAAACTTACTATGCGTTTGTTTAATAATAATAATATTTTGTTTCGACCCGATCTACCTAGACCTTTCGATCTGGAGGGGGGGGGGAGGTAGACAAGAATACAAATTGAGACTAATAAACACCTTTCAGTAATAGCTAAAGCTTAATTCTTACAACAAAGGTACAACATTTAAATTATTGAAAGGTGTTTATTAGTCTCGTATAGTATTCTTCTTTTCTTCCCCTCCTAGACCGAAAGGTTTAGATAGATCGGGTCGTAACAATATATATATATATATATATATATATATGTTTCCGAGTGTATTGACAACGCCAACTGTTACCGAGTCTATTTACTTGTAGTGCCAAATGTTACCGAATGTATTTACTCGTGCTATCCTTGACCAGCACACAACATCGACCACAATACAGATACTCGGAAGTGCAGGTTTACATTGATCTCTTTATTACATGAATCAATAGAAATGCTCCACATAACAATGCATCAATGTTCCACAAGAATACAATGAACCAACTGACCCCCACTGTCCTCACTAGTCCTCACATATCAGAATGCACGTGTCCATCGTTCCTATCCTCACAAATCACAACACGTCTCCACAGTTCAGTCTTCAACTCGGTTCTCACCCTTCTCCAATACGCCGTCTTATTATATCCCTCGTATTCGTAATCCTTTCCATCTGTTGCATCAGAACTATGAACTACGCAGTGGCTTTGTGTTCGTTATCAGTCCACATCCCCTGCACTCATTGCGTCAGACTGTATTGCGTTCTTATCAATAGTCTTTAGTAACTACACTAGTTACACACACACACATATATATATATATATATATATATATATATATATATATATATATATATATATATATACATATATATATATAGTGAGGTCACCATATGGCCTGACGCATCCCACGTCTCATAAAAACCACGCAACAAGCATCAAACAAGCATCCAACAAGCATCCAACAAGCATCCAACAAGCATCCAACAAGCATCAACAAGCATCAACAAGCATCCAACAAGCATCCAACAAGCATCCAACAAGCATCCAACAAGCATCCAACAAGCATCCATTAAGCATCAACAAGCATCAAACAAGCATCAACAAGCATCCAACAAGCATCAACAAGCATCAAACAAGCATCAAACAAGCATCCAACAAGCATCCAACAAGCATCAACAAGCATCGACAAGCATCAAAAAGCATCCAACAAGCATCCAACAAGCATCCAACAAGCATCAACAATCATCAACAAGCATCAAACAAGCATCAAACAAGCATCCAACAAGCATCAACAAGCATCCAACAAGCATCAACAAGCATCAAACAAGCATCCAACAAGCATCCAACAAGCATCAAACAAGCATCAAACAAGCATCAACAAGCATCAACAAGCATCCAACAAGCATCCAACAAGCATCCAACAAGCATCCAACAAGCATCCAACAAGCATCCAACAAGCATCCATTAAGCATCAACAAGCATCAAACAAGCATCAACAAGCATCCAACAAGCATCAACAAGCATCAAACAAGCATCAAACAAGCATCAAACAAGCATCCAACAAGCATCCAACAAGCATCAACAAGCATCAACAAGCATCCAACAAGCATCCAACAAGCATCCAACAAGCATCAACAATCATCAACAAGCATCAAACAAGCATCAAACAAGCATCCAACAAGCATCAACAAGCATCCAACAAGCATCAAACAAGCATCCAACAAGCATCCAACAAGCATCCAACAAGCATCAAACAAGCATCCTACAAGCATCCAACAAGCATCCAACAAGCATCCTGCAAGCATCAAACAAGCATCCAACAAGCATCCTACATGGATCCAACAAACACCAGACGCTTGTAGATGTATTGTCGCAGCCAGCACATCGCCTTATTCCTCCTTAATCCATTTATCTTTGATAGATAGATGGCGTGCGCATGTGTATCTTCGGCCCTGTAGAACGTTATAACATTTCACGGTGATGACATTATCATTATTTAAACGGCTCTGTACAGCGTTATAACATTGCATGATGATGACATTATCATTATTTAAACGGCTCCGGATTATGTCAGATCATTCAGAAAAAACAAACGGTTTTTTTTTGCTGCGAATGGACGAGATGGCAGGATACAATATCTGCACATCTAGCATGGACCTGCCCGATCTTCTCATTGTGCAACAGATGCGCTGTCTAAAAGATCGATAACCTATCAAAACAGGATTCACGGCTAGGGCAGGTGTAAAAAAAGAAACCTTCGAATCAGTTCTCAGCGTAAAAAATGTTGCTTTTTTGTCAGAGAAATGTTTAAACGCGTCCGTTGTCCACGCATTTAGCTTTATAGCATAATGTGAGAAACGTATGCCCGTGGACAGTCCATCAATAGCACAGTCCGTCCATGACACAGTCCGTCCATGACACAGTCCGTCCATGACACAGTCCGTCCATTACACAGTCTGTCCATTGTACGTCCATTACACAGTCCGTCCATTACACAGTCCGTCCATGACAAAGTCCGTCCATTACACAGTCCGTCCATTACACAGTCCACCCATTACACAGTCCATCCATTACACAGTCCGTCCATTACACAGTCCATCCATTACACAGTCCGTCCATTACACAGTCCGTCCATTACACAGTCCGTCCATTACACAGTCCGTCCATTACACAGTCCGTCCATTACACAGTCCGTCCATTACACAGTCCGTCCATTACACAGTCCGTCCATTACACAGTCCGTCCATTACACAGTCCGTCCATTACACAGTCCGTCCATTACACAGTCCGTCCATTACACAGTCCGTCCATTACACAGTCCGTCCATTATACAGTCCGTCCATTACACAGTCCGTCCATTACACAGTCCGTCCATTACACAGTCCGTCCATTACACAGTCCGTCCATTACACAGTCCGTCCATTGTACGTCCATTACACAGTCCGTCCATTACACAGTCCGTCCATTGTACGTCCATTACTCAGTCCGTCCATTACACAGTCCGTCCATTACACAGTCCGTCCATTACACAGTCCGTCCATTGTACGTCCATTACACAGTCCGTCCATTACACAGTCCGTCCATTGTACGTCCATTACACAGTCCGTCCATTACACAGTCCGTCCTTTAGACAGTCCGTCCATTACACAGTCCGTCCATTACACAGTCCGTCCATTACACAGTCCGTCCATTACACAGTCCGTCTATTGTACGTCCATTACTCAGTCCGTCCATTACACAGTCCGTCCATTACACAGTCCGTCCATTACACAGTCCGTCCATTACACAGTCCGTCCATTACACAGTCCGTCCATTACACAGTCCGTCCATTACACAGTCCGTCCATTACACAGTCCGTCCATTACACAGTCCGTCCATTACATAGTCCATCCATCACACAGCCCGTCCATTACACAGTCCGTCCATTACACAGTGCGTCCATTACACAGTCCGTCCATTACACAGTCCGTCCATTACACAGTCCATCCATTACACAGTCCGTCCATTGTACGTCCATTACTCAGTCCGTCCATTACACAGTCCGTCCATTACACAGTTCGTCCATTACACAGTCCATCCATTACACAGTCCGTCCATTGTACGTCCATTACACAGTCCGTCCATTACACCATCGTCCAAAGTCCGTCCATTACACAGTCCGTCCATTACACAGTCCGTCCATTACACAGTCCGTCCATTACACAGTCCGTCCATCACACAGCCCGTCCATTACACAGTCCATCCATTACACAGTCCGTCCATTACACAGTCCGTCCATTACACAGTCCATCCATTACACAGTCCATCCATTACACAGTCCGTCCATTGTACGTCCATTACACAGTCCGTCCATTACACCATCGTCCAAAGTCCGTCCATTACACAGTCCGTCCATTACACAGTCCGTCCATTACACAGTCCGTCCATTACACAGTCCGTCCATTACACAGTCCATCCATTACACAGTCCATCCATTACACAGTCCGTCCATCACACAGCCCGTCCATTACACAGTCCATCCATTACACAGTCCGTCCATTCCACAGTCCGTCCATTACATAGTCCATCCATTACACAGTCCGTCCATCACACAGCCCGTCCATTACACAGTCCATCCATTACACAGTCCGTCCATTACACAGTCCGTCCATTACACAGTCCGTCCATCACACAGCCCGTCCATTACACAGTCCATCCGTTACACAGTCCGTCAATTACACAGTCCGTCCATTACACAGTCCGTCCATTACACAGTCCGTCCATTACACAGTCCGTCCATTACACAGTCCGTCCATTACACAGTCCGTCCACTACACAGTCCGTCCATTACACAGTCCGTCCATTACACAGTCCGTCCATTACACAGTCCGTCCATTACACAGTCCGTCCATTACACAGTCCGTCCATTACACAGTCCGTCCATTACACAGTCCGTCCACTACACAGTCCGTCCATTACACAGTCCGTCCATTACACAGTCCGTCCATTACACAGTCCGTCCACTACACAGTCCGTCCATTACACCGTCCGTCCATTACACAGTCCGTCCATTACACAGTCCGTCCATTACACAGTCCGTCCATTACACAGTCCGTCCATTACACAGTCCGTCCATTACACAGTCCGTCCATTGTACGTCCATTACGCAGTCCGTTCATTACACAGTCCGTCCATTACACAGTCCGTCCATTACACAGTCCATCCATTACACAGACCGTCCATTACACAGTCCGTCCATTACACAGTCCGTCCATTACAAAGTCCGTCCATTACACAGTCCGTCCATTACACAGTCCGTCCATTACACAGTCCGTCCATTACACAGTCCGTCCATTACACAGTCCGTCCATTACACAGTCCGTCCATTACACAGTTTGAGTAATGAGAATCTACACTGGCAAGCACACTGACCTTTCGCTTTTAACACCGAAAAGTTTTTAAACTTTGTGCTCGTGTTAAATATAAAGCACCAGCTGAAACAGCCTACTAAATCCACCAGATCTTTTCATCAACCTAAGTAGGCTTATAACTTAATTAAAGATAACGAGCAGTTTTTCGGTGTTTTCAGCTTAATTGGGATTGTCAATCTAAGTTTCCCTTAGTAATTGGCGTTATTATAATTTTTTGAGGTCTCTTTGTGTCTACAAGTCATACAATGCATCCGTTTTTTTTTATATCTAATGCTCTTTTCTCTATAGTTTATAATTGCTATGCTATGAAAGAGCAATTGTTATCAAGATAAACACAACATTTAAGAGCATATGTTCTTTAAGAGCTTAAAATTTAGTAACGTTTCAGGCTTTCTAAAAATGCTCTGTAACGTTAACAGGATTTCTGCTATTTTTGTATCTTTGGAAAGTTTTTTCTAGTGTCTTTAATCCCGGGTCTCTTTAATTTTTATCATCTTCAATTTCAACTCCATTACATTTTTTAAAACTTCTTTTATTCTGAGTGTTTTAAAAAACAATATCTTTATTTGAAATCTGTACAACGAACTTTTCTAGAATTTCGAACTCCTATTGGGTAATTTCATATATCTCACTACTCTGCTTCTAGAACTACCCCCCCCCCCTACCCCCAAACTAGATCTTCTTTATGTATAATTGATTGAATACATTTCCTGCGCCGCCGCCGTAGCGTGATATAGAACTGCATATTTTCCCGACAAAGCGTCAAGTGCATGTTCCATTGTGTTTCTCCATTCGATCGATTTAGAAGTCTGAATTCCGATTGATCGGGCGAGCGAACGTTTAAAACTGCAGACATGATTTAAATGTATAATTCCAACTTCATGCTCGTTTTAGCCGCAGAGTGTAGCAACGTATGCTACTGGGGGTGTGATGTGAACTACTGATGATGTGTTATTTTTACGTTCCGGGCACTTCCTTACTGGGGCGTGCGAGCTGTAGTACTCACGTTGTTAGGTTTAGGGTTGTAAGACACCAGACATTATAGATGGACCTATACATGAAGTTGCTGAATAATAGCTAGACCATTTTGATGAGTACACTAGGCTGCTAAATCGAAAGTCTCGAGTTCGAATCCGGGTCAAAGTCAGTAGAACGTCCATGAGTTCACCCAGCTATGATGGGTACCTAACTTACGTTAGTTAAAGTAAAGGCGGCTGGGCATAGTGCTGACCACACTATCCCTTCATATGCCGAGGTCAAGAAACATATGAACTCTACTTAATTTGCCCAATAGATCGCTTTGTTTAAAGAGGATTCTTTATTTTACTTAATGAGTTTGCTGATGATGTAAGAAATGACAGCTAGACCAGTTGATTAGTTGGCTGATTTAGTCAGAAATGACAACTAGACCAGTTGATGAGTTGATGTAGTAATAAATGACAGCTAGACTTATTGCTGAGCTGGCACAAAGGCCAGAACTAATACGTAGAATACGCTTTGCATTGGCAGCAGTAATCAGAAATAATTGCTAAAGCTATTTCTGTGGCGGTTCAAGTGATCGGTAATTATTACTTGACCAATAGTAATGTTAGAGGATGGTGTGGTCGTGTGGTAGAGCCTACAACAGCTAACCTGGAAGTCTTGAGTTCGGATCCGATCTTGACGGTGTTGGATGTCACTAAGTCCACCAAGGTTTGAAGGGCACTTAACTCACTTTAGGGAAACAAGGACGACTGAGCATAGTGCTGACCACACTATCCCTTTGTATGCCTAGGTCATCGAAGCAGATGAATTCTACTTCATTAGCAGCATGTGTCTAGGGCACGAACGGGAAAAGAAGTTGATGATGAATAGTAATGTTGGCTTAAGTTGCCAAAAGTTGTAGTTAGACCAACTTTTGCTGGGGTTAAAGTGGCCAGAAATCATTGCCTCACCCATAGCTGGGCTTTCATTGAAAGGCATATATCAGCACCGAGTTTAGGACGATGTCGTTGCCTTAAACTAAATTATACGATTCCCCTGCAACTTTGGCTTTACTAAAGAATAAATTTCAATAATTATCCGTCACGTATTTTTTGAAGCAATAGGTTATCTAATTACCAGTAAAACATTTGGGTACGTTCTAGCTAAATTAGTCAAAACCTAATCCCATAACATATTGACTTGTTTAATTTAGCTTTTTATTCCATAAGAAGGAGGGTCACAAATCTATAGCTAGGAACTTAGGCTTAAATATTGGTTACATTTAGGACATATGCGTAGATAAGCTACCCGTTTGATGCAGATCTCTATTGATACAGAACGGTACGTCAAACACAGACTATGAAAACACAATGAAAACCCGACCGTTATAAAAACACGACCACGTTTTCCTATAATGCTCATTACAACAGAAAAACAGAACGACTTCCTCAGACTCTCGCGAATAAAACCCAGACAAAATGTCTGCTTCTTGTCTGCTGCTCTCAGCGTGTTTTGTCTGGGACGAACCAGAATAACCAATTCGATGACGTCATTTCCTTTTTTTTTCTTTGCACCCAAAACAAAGAGGAGCGCACGTCACGACAAAAGCCTAAGATATACCGTCTTCTGATTGGGTGCCGTGAAGGACAATGAAAACTTTGCTTGCAGAAGCCGAACTTCATTTCTCACATGGATATTACTGCATTCATTTTCTTTTTTTTTTCTTGATCTTCTTTTCTTGGGTTTAATTATCACGACAATGCACATTCATATTTATATAAAAAATTACCATTTTTATATTTGCGCTAATTTTTTTTTTTAATGGTGTTCATATGTTGTTAAAGATATCATATGGTTCAATATGTAAAGTTGCGGTTTACAAATTCATTTCATTCTTACTTTAATCTAAAATTTCTATATATATTAAAAATTTAGAATCCTGGTATAATTTAGATTAACGTGGTACCCCGCTGCGTTCGCTTGTGATCAAGGTTTGTTTTTTTGCTTTATAAAAAAAAATATTTTTCCTGTAAACCTACCCCACAACCTCATAGGTTTAGTTCACAACCTGAATCTCTCATCTGCTGATTTCAAATTTTCTCGTATCTTTTTATCTATCTACAATGTTGCCAGATAAAAAAAATTCCCCTGAAAACGAAACCAAAATTTAAAGTCTAAATCCGAACACACATTCTAATACATGACGTCACAAAACCCAGCGGTCGGCACAAAAAAAAAACTAGTTTTCACTTTTTCAATCTAAACTATTTTTAAATTTTAATTTTGTTTCCAATTTCAGATGCGGATTGGGATCCACACGGGTCGGGTTCTAGCAGGGGTCGTGGGTCGCAAAATGCCACGGTACTGCCTGTTTGGGAACAACGTGACCATCGCCAACAAGTTTGAGTCTGGGAGTGAGCCGTTAAAGACGCACGTGAGCCCCACGACATACGAGTAAGTTTCTTGTGTGATCTGGTTATAAGTGGTCTTATACAGTGACATACAGTTTAAGTATGTGCTTTCTGTGTTCATAAATGGCGATATAAGCATAGACTGACATACAGTAAAAGTATGTGCTTCCTGTGTTCATAAATGGCGATATAAGCATAGACTGACATACAGTAAAAGTATGTGCTTCCTGTGTTCATAAATGGCGATATAAGCATAGACTGACATACAGTAAAAGTATGGGCTTCCTGTGTTCATAAATGGCGATATAAGCATAGACTGACATACAGTAAAAGTATGTGTTTCCTTTGTCCATATGTTGCCGTATATCATACATTAAAATAACGTAACAAAATAATGCCATAATATGTAAGTATCTTGGCTGCTAGTCACTTTTGCTAAGATACTATTGTACACCTGTCCCATGGCCTCTGTAGATTCGAGAAAAGTACGATATGTAGACAAACATACCTAAGATACTATAGTACATCTGTCCCGTGGCCTCTGATAAATGTACGATATTTAGACATACATATCTAAGAAAAGTACTCAACTGTGGTCATACTAAAAGATGACCTACACACAACCGTAAAGTAAAAGTAAAGATTCCTCTTTAAACCTAGCGATCCATTGCGCAGATGAAATAGAGTTCGTATGTTTCTTGACCTCGGCATATGATGGAAAGTGTATTCAACCCTTTGCCCAGCCGCCTTTACTTTCCATAACATGAGTTAGGTACCCATCAGAGCTGGGTGGACTCAGGAAAGTACTACGGACTTGAACCCGAGACTTTCGCGTTAGCACGCATGTTCATTCATTGTTTGAATATAGAGTTGATTCTGGTTTAAATGTATTTACTAAGCATTGTGATCTTACCTTTATTATGTAGGATAAGAACTATAGTTGTAACGGCCAGCGGTTCTCAATTATTTTTCTCCAAGTCCATCCTTCAAAAACTATAAATATTAGCAACACCCCCAAAACGAACCATCACCCCTGAAGTCAAATATTGACTTCTTCAATGCCCCCCCCCCCCCCCCCCCCAATCATCCTAACTTAATAGCCAAAGAGATTGTTGAAAACGTTTTATAGTTTTGCAGAAAGGAGGTGGATGTGCATGTGTTTTCTGTGGGTTAGTTTTCGGATAGTTGTCCTACTGATACGTATATAGAATCCATATTTTGCTAGTATCGTTCAACAATATATTAAAAAAAAGCTAGATTTCAGATAGCGAAACGATATATATATTCCATGATAATATGGTTGAAAACGAACCTTCAAAGGTCTATAAATTGATTATTCTATTTAGTTAAGATTTTTCTATCTAACATAGAGTCAATTAATAATTGCATTAATTTTTAAATTTAGAGATTGGACATAAGATAACATTAAATCTATTAATTGTCATATTTGTAAAAAAAAAACTATGACCCAACTTTTCGTGTTTTATTTTTCTTGTGAATTGTTTCTTTTTTAGGAAACTTTTTTGGAACATCGTTATAGTGATCTCCCTTGGTTATTATTTTTCTAATAGGAAACAAAAACACATTAACATTAAAGTCAATTTTTGTATAGAGATGTTACAATTAAGGTTCGTCTTTCACACCTAACGACTGATGAAGGAGAGCTCATATCTCTCTTGACCTCGGCATGCGACCAGGCTCCATGACTTTTCCAAACGTCACGCAGGTACCTGCCAGAGCTGGGTAGACTCTGGAACATTCTGCAGTCAGCGAGAATCGAACTCGGAGCCTTTGAGCTAGCAGTCGCGCGCTCTACTACCCAGCCACGCCGTCCCATAGACGTTAGAATTAAGTGTTTAGAAATGTGTTTTTAATAGGTTTTTAAATTAACGTTTTTGTTAACGATACATTTTATAGGTATAATTTAAAAATAAAATAAAAATATTTTTTTTTCTTCCAGCAAATGTTTCCTAGTCCACCCCTCCCCCCCCCCCCCCATTTTAGTCAACGGCTAGTTAAAGTCATTAAAATATGTAAACATATAGACTACAAATGTACAAATGACAGGTCTCTACATAGTAAAAAATGTTTACTGAGAATTAATATAATTTTTTTTTTTTGCGTATCGCTTAGTAATTTCTTTTTTTTAACACGTTTTTATTAACTCAGCTTCGCGTGGATGTGTTTGTTGTTAAAATTGACATCGAAAATTAGCCCACTTCTGATTGCTCTATAGATCTGAAATTTGGCATGCAGGTTACTTTCGCCTAACAATTTCAGATGCAATCATAAAAACTAGCAATTAGAGACCGTAATTAGCTTAATTTAATTACGCCCAAAGGACCATAAAATTGAGGACATGATTTCTAAAGATACCGACAAGACTGGAGGCTTGTTGACACAGTTACTTCGGCCCCAATCGATGTGAGCGCGCTGGCCGTGATCGTATAGTGGTTAGTACTTCGCGTTGTGGCCGCGACAACCCAGGTTCGAATCCTGGTCGCTCAAGATTTTTTTAGTCCGTGTATTTATAAACACTTAGTCAATTCATACTTAATCAAGTCATTAGATAAAGTAGAAAATAAACTATATAAAAAACTTTTTTAAAAAACACGTTTTTCATGTGTAGCAACGGACTAAAAAGGAGAAAATAAAATACTTAAAAAAAACTTTTTAAAAAACCACGTTTTTCTTGTGGACTAAAAAGTAGAAAATAACTATTTACATACATTTGATGACAAAAAACGTGGGTCGGGCAGATGGGTCGGGAAATTTGATGGTGAACGTACCCACGTTTTTTGTCATCAAATGTATGTAAATAGTTATTTTCTACTTTTTAGTCCACAAGAAAAACGTGGTTTTTTAAAAAGTTTTTTTTAAGTATTTTATTTCAAGCTTTTATTTAACTCACTTCCTCGTCAGTCTGTCTGTCTGTCTGTCTAGATCGAAACGCCCGTGCGAAATTGCAGACACTTCTAACTGACAGATACGGTTTGTAATTGGTACGTGGGTCAAGACATGAAGACAATGCATCGTGACATGTAATTTGACTTAAATTGGTCACCTAATTAATTTTTTATGAATTAATTAAAATATGTTTCAGTTGTGCTCAGTTAGTAATTAAGTATTTTCTTTATTTCACTAAACCTAAACTTTAAATCTTGATATGTTGACAGGCTGTTACGTCATACTCCAGGATTTTGCTTCACGCCGAGAACGAGGGAGAACTTACCAGCGGGGTTTCCCCAACATATACCGGGAATTTCCTATTTTCTCGAGGACTATGAGTTCCCGGATGTCAAGGGGTGTGGCTCTAGGGTAGATCACGTGGCTCTGGCGGTGGATTACTACAGGATTAAAGATGTTCCGGCTAGCTAATTAATCCATGGGATGACTTCATAATAATATGTAAACATAACAAGAACTATTTGAAATATCATTATAAGTTTACAGATATATCATTAACACGAATCATTCATTCACCTTGATAGGAAGTATTTATTTGTTATTTATTTTAATTACTCATTTTGTCCAGTATTATCGACCTGTAATGAACGTTTCATACACGATCGATGCTTACATCATGATTCAGATATTAGAACAGCTAAATTAACCGGTGAATATCTGTGTAGATACTAGTTGAAGTCCATGTTAATATTGTTAGCGTCTATATGCTCCTTGTTTTGTGTGTACCGTCGAAGAAAATATTTCATGTGTACAAATATGCATTTTATTAGATGGTACGGCGTGGTCGAATGGTAGAGCGTGTATTTGTTAGCTAGAGAGAGTCAGGTTTAAGTCTTTTGTTTATGTTGCGTAAGATGGCCCTGGGTTGATCCACTTAATGTGTACGAATTTGTTTTTTGTTTAAATGGTACGGCGTGGTCGAGTGTTAGAGCGTGTAATTGTTAGCTATAGAGAGAGGTTCGATTATTTTATTTATCTTGTGCAAGATGGCCCTGGGTTGATTAAACTTTATTTTAAATACCAGACGTGAATGTTGTATTGGCCATCAAGTCCCAAAGTCCTGACGTTTGGTCAAAGTGTATGAAAATTGTACCTGGGCCACAATGTCCAAAAGTTGTACCTGGGCCACAATGTCTAAAAGGTGTACCTGGGCCACAATGTCCAAAAGTTGTACCTGGGCCACAAGGTCTAATAGTTGTACCTGGGCCACAATGTCCAAAAGTTGTACCTGGGCCAAAATGTCCAAAAGTTGTACCTGGGCCACAATGTTCAAAAGTTGTACCTGGGCCACAATGTCTAAAAGTTGTACCTGGGCCACAATGTCCAAAAGCTGTAACCACTCACCACCCATAAAGTTATTTATAACTGCTCCTCAGCTGGGGTCAATCCTATCATCCTCTTGGTTTCACTAAACGCACAGTTTTAATCAACTTAAGTGTCTTTTTATAACTTTCATTTTCTATTTCATTTTAACATTTATTTTTTATTTAACATTTTAACCAAGTTATTTTAAAATAGACGTTTGAGAAAGATATTCAGTTCATTTAAAAAAAAAGCTCATTAATTAAACAAACATTATCATGTAGAGTCTTGAAGCTTAATGTGATTGAATTATTACATGCGCATTCAAGACAAAACAGTATTTCATCATTAAAATGCGCACATTTTAATGCTAAAATTTAATCATTTGTAAAATATTTCAGCCATATTGGATAGCCATTCTGTTTTCTTGAGTCCCAAGCGAATTAATTATGTGGCGTATTAGAATTACAACTAATTAAAACTAATATAAGTAGTATTCATTATGCACCTTGAAGACAAGGTATTGATTTTATGGTTGATGTATATTACACCTGTCAGTGTATACTAAATTCATAATGTAGTAGAAAACATACTGAATTGTATTAATAAATCTGTAACATTGCCGAATGTGACACATAAGCGAACGTCCAAGAGAAACGTTATTGTGTACATTGTTACTTCATAAATTCAAGGCAAACAGTGTTTATGACTGTGGACGAAGACCTATGTTGAGATGAATACCACCATAAGTATTATAGTCTGCAACTTCGCTATGCATGCTTTAAACATGCCTAATGTGATTCGCTCACGCCAGCGTTTTGGTCTACTGGTCTGTGTGCTTTTATTGCATTGTAATTGTTTTACCTGTCGAATAAACTACAACAAAAAATGTTTCCTAACAACTGTAGACAAACTACAACAACATATGTTCCTTACCAACTGTAGACAACTACAACAACATATGTTCCTTACCAACTGTAGACACACTACAACAACAAATGTTCCTTACCAACTGCAGACAAACTATAACAACATATGTTCCTTACCAACTGTAGACAACTACAACAACAACTGTTTCTTACCAACTGTAGACAAACTACAACAACATATGTTTCTTACCAACTGTAGACAAACTACAACAACATATGTTCCTTACCAACTGTAGACACACTACAACAACAAATGTTCCTTACCAACTGCAGACAAACTACAACAACATATGTTTCTTACCAACTGTAGACAAACTACAACAACATATGTTCCTTACCAACTGTAGACACACTACAACAACAAATGTTCCTTACCAACTGCAGACAAACTACAACAACATATGTTTCTTACCAACTGTAGACACACTAGCAGATTAACCAACATTGTCTGTACGATTACTGTGGTAAAATTTTAAAAAATGCCCTAAAATCTTCACATTAAGTAAGTAACGTGTAGGTTTTGGATTTTGTTCCAGCCGAGATTCGAACCCACTTGTCTCGAGAGTAAAGACGGCTGGGACAAAGCCAGAAAATGGCTGTCTGGTACTTCAAACGGCTT
The DNA here is from genome assembly GCF_028476545.2 of Physella acuta. NCBI lineage: Eukaryota > Metazoa > Mollusca > Gastropoda > Physidae > Physella > Physella acuta. Next base: position 44,031 of record NW_026733444.1, read on the forward strand.
AAGGACATTACTTTCGGTCGATTACCCCACCCTCGGCTAATTACCCCCACTTCAGAAGAAATAACACTCTTGTTAATTACCCACATTGTAATTATTCACCCTCTAGAAATACCTGTTATACGCGAGCTGATGTATCTGTAAAAAAAAAATTAGACCATCATTTCTTGACATCAAGACGAAGAAATATCAAATGCACTGTTTTTAAAAGCTTTTTACGTAATTTGAAACTGTTGTTTTCAAAAATTAAACTGCTACTTTTGTGCTAAATGTGTGATATTAATTAGTATGTTTTAAATGTAATATTGTTATTAAATTAATCGTTGATGAATATAATTTTTTTATTGTTACACACATTTATTATCATGTCATTAGTAATATTAGCTAAATTGGGAGTATGTTTTTATCTAAATATTATCCGATTAGTTTTGCTAAAGTGACGTTCAATTTAGATGTGGCATAATGTCTGTATAAAAGTATAAGTTCCTTTTTCGAACCTGACAGTCCATGGAAAAAGTAAAGTAGAGTTCACGTGTTTCTGAGACATCATCGTATGAACGGATACTGTGGTCAGCACTATGCCCAGGTTCCAGGTGTGACGTCAATTGTTTGTTACGCTGTATCATAGAATGACGTCAAGTGCTGTGACGTTGTATGTGATTCCAGAAAAGCGACGTAAGTTTATGTTCATGTCCAAAAATACTATGCTATTATGTATGAAATTTACTAGGGGTTTTGTCTGTGATATGGTTTATCGTCTAATTATATACAGGTAATTAACCACACACTTGTGACGTTATCAATGGTTTAATTGGATAGATATAAAATGTAGTGACACATTAGAGAAAGCTGTTAATGAAACAACGCTGAAATCCGATGATATATTCACTTGAAATATAGTGACCTTTAAAAGTTTGTGTTATTGGTGGTCTATTAACAACAAGCCCCCAATCACACAATCTTGAGTGTACAGTATTGTATATGTGCTTTTTTTTGTTATACTGTTATAGCCTTTTGTAAAAGCTAAACATGACTGGTCAAATTGTGAAGCCGCTGGGTAAAGTGATTTGGAAAAATAGTCGTGGTAAGCGGATGGTAAACTATGTAGGATTTAGGGGATGTAATCTAGGTAGAGGGTGGGGGATGGTACATTATGTAGGATTTAGGCTATGTAATCTAGCTATAAGGTGGAGGATGGTATTCTGTGTAAGAATTAGGGAGTATAATTTAGTTATAAGATGGGGGATGGTAATATGGTAATCTTTATAGGATTTAAGGGATGAAATCTAGCTTGAAGGTGGATGGTCTAATCTAGCTAAAATATGTGAGGTGTAACGTTAGCACACATGGATAAAGGATAGTATTTTAGCTATATTTTGGAGGATGATAATCTAGATATATTATGGAAGATAGCAACATAGTTATAATATGCGCTATGAAAATTTAGTGAGAATATGGGGGGGGGGGAGATCTAGCTTTAATTTTGAGGTAGCCATGTAGCTATAATATGGGGGGGGGGTGATATATAATCTAGTTATAAAAAATGAGAAGCCGAATAATAGGCTTGTTTTCAGTAATATACGGGCTAAACAATGAAAATATTGATTTTATAGCAACACTTAGACAAGGGTGATAGATCGATGACAAAATGTAAGACATGAGTTAGTATAAAGATCTGCAATGTCGGAGTCGAACAACATCGTTAACCGAATGTTCACATTGTAACTAGACTCAGATTCAATGACTCAAACAAGATCATTAATCGACTCCACACATTGTAACTGGCGTAAGGTTCAATGACTCGTCTTGAACGAAAAAAAAATGTTTACCCTGACTGCAGTTTGCATGTGAAATGTGGAATGAGCAAAGAGTGAGTGCATTCGCGTGCGTTTTTTTACCTGTTGGCTGTGCACTTTATTTGTAATGCATGCTGCACTAGATATACATACATCTGTCAATGATTTAGACTTCAATGCACAAACAATAAATGATTTTTGATTCTCAAAAAAGTCTTTGTAGTTGAGTACTGTTTTTTTAAGGTTTTTATTTTTTGTTTTTACTGATGTGAGTTATAAATAGCAGCAATATAAAATGAGATGCTTTTGGGTTGTAGTTTGGACCCGACTGTACTAAGACAGAAGCAGTAGAGTTTGTGTGATTTAGATAAACAAAGGGGTTGTGTTTGCATTTCTTTTCTAACCCCACTGGCCGAGTTGTTCAGGCCAGGGCCAACACCGAACGAGAGCTTCATTCAAGGCCACAGGCCAACTTTAAATGAGAATTATTCACTGAAAGTCAGGGACCAACACATAATGAGAGTTATTTATTCAAGGTCATGGGCCACCTGAAAATGAGAGTTGAGACACTATGGATCCCATCTACTCCAGTTGTAACTAGCCAATTTCTTGTTGTGGACATTGTCACCACAATACACACACGTATTTATTTCAGACAAGAATAGGTACTCAACACATATCTGAGTTCGCACACACGGGGTAGTTCTAAGGATTTGAACCCTACAACCACTCGAGACTTTTGTGTTAGCAGTTGTGTGCTCTACCAGTCGATGACCAGCCCCCCCCCCCCCCCTCCTTCACTAATGAAAGCGATTGAGATAACAGATTTAAAAAAAAAACACTGATTGCATAAGAAACGCGACAATTGTCTCCTCGTATTTTAGTCCACTTCTTCTACCGTTATCTCCCCTTTCTCCCCCCCCCCCCCCCCCAATCTCCTCTTCAGCCACTTCAATTCATACTTTTATCCACAATCACTCCTACCCAATCCATTCACTTTCACTCTAGCACCCCCCCCTCCCAGCCCTTCACTTCCAATCCTACATCCCCCATACTCTCTAATCCCATCCCCGTCTCGACCCCTCCCCCCACTTCCACATCCACATCCTATCCCACCTCTCTACTCCCCTCTCCCTCCACATCCCCTCCCCTCGACCACCTCCTTCCCGTCTACCTCCACCCTAAGATTGCCGAATGTCAACAGTCCGTGTAGATTACAAGACATCATTAGCTAATTGGTCCCTCTAAAGCTTTCATTCCAGAGATTTTCCTATGTGGCATTGGCAACGATACCGTATTTGTCCAGTAAAATCTGCTAACCAATAGGACGGGACTTAGTTATAATTCTCATTACAGATTGTCAAATAATGTTCTTACATTTTAAATATGCGGGACATTTTAAACGTGTGGTATAGTAATTAGCCGATAAATTTGTATGTTGCTGACAAAACTAAAAACTTGTATATGAAACTAATTCTATGAAGTTATATAATGTTCTAATTAAATAGTTGTGGATAAAGTTAGTTACTAATGTTAATGAGTTTAAGTGCCATTCGTAAAAATATTAAAAGTTATGCTTGCATTTACATTACAATATATCGACTTTAAATATTATACCTGGCGAAATTAATGTATTCGCTTGTTTCAAAATTATGAAGAATTAACTTTAAAAATGCAATATACATTTTAAAAATGTACACAAAAACATCGTTGTAAAAAAATGAAGATACACAAAAGGTACACAATTTTAGAACCACTGAAACTTTTTCTCCCGTGCCTCAACAGTGCCAGAGCCCCAGATCATTCTCTCTGAGACTCGGTCATCAGAGACTGATTGATATTTGGCCGTCTAATTCTCCTCCCGTCTGAACACACGTCTAGACGGCCGGTCGGCTTAGGTGTAAACAAATACACCTGAAAGATGACGTCAGCAATTAGCTAAAGGAATACCCCTCCCTCCCCGTTGGTTTAGTTTGTTGTGGTTTCAGATTTAAGAAGTGATTAGTGGATTATATCAGAGATCAGTGGATTAGTGGTCGAGGTTTGGGAATCAGTGGTTGTTTGTTTAAAGAAAGTTTAGATATCGGAGAGTCGTAATGAGGGTCTTAGTGTTGTGCACAGAGACGGAAGAAATGTTGTTGGTTAGATCTGCTACAAAAGTGAAAGTGATAATGGGTTTCAATAAACAATATTACAGCTAATGAATATGGTCTTTATTTGGTTGGTAGACGGATCAATACTTCGCTATTTGCCGTGGTTTAAAGAAACTTTGAACTGTCTACTAAAATTCTAATCAGTTGTGTTCGTTTAGCTACATTGAAGAGTGTATTCTGAATTGCTTTAAATAAATTGTATATATAAATTGTATATATAAATTGTATATATATATATATATATATATATATATATATATATATATATATATATATATATATATATATATATATATATATATATATATATATATATATATATACAGTTATTTCAGCCTCAGTACATCGCGGATTGTTAAAAAAATATTCTATATGTATAATTGAGGAATTTTGGCGAATATTTATATTATTTATAAATTATTTTAAGCATATTTATTATACTTTTTATTTAATTTGTATTTACAATGTTTTGAAAATTTTCTTTAATGTTTATAACGATAAATAAGCACTTTTATGGTTTTTATTTACACTTATTGTTATT
>NW_026733445.1:0-160000 GCF_028476545.2 Physella acuta
ATATATATATATTAATATATAATAGTATTAACATATTTCCAAGTAGTTCAGACTGGCTAGACTTACATGGCTACTCAGTACACAGTGCTATACGGATCCTTGAAGATTTTATCAACAGAAAACAAAGAGGTGGGTGTGAAGATCGTGCAATATAAACGCTGTTTTTCTCTCTCGCATCACTATCATTGTATCAATATCATTAAATATCCTCATCCGTTTCCGCAATTGCTGCTGTGGCAAGGGCAAAACAACTACAGCTCTACATCCATAGGCGTCACAAGGCGGGAGCTGAGGTGCGGACAGCACCGGGTGACACCAATTGAGGGGGGAGGGGTGACACCAAGAACAAAAATTGCTTTTTTGCTAGTTAAATTAATGATTAATTAGTTAAAATGTCTTTTAAGTTTTAAATAGACGATCCCGACAAGGGGGAGGGGTTGGGGGGGGGGGGGGGGGGTGACACAATGAAGTAAACCTGCTAACTATAGAGAAAAACATGAACGTTGCTTTGTTCAACTTGAATTAAAATAATGTGTTCACAAATTCACAAATTCACGCGGTTTGGCAAAATGGGAGGGGGGGTGACACCAATTGTATATATATATATATATATATATATATATATATATATATATATATATATATTATATATATATATATATATATATAATATATATATATATATCCTACAACTTTTTTTATTTGGTGTGGGGGAGGGTGACAGCATCAGGTGCCTCACCGGGTGACACCCGACCTAACGACGCCACTGTCTACATGGTTGATTATTTATTCCAGTTCGATTATTGTGTAAAAACTATTACGGTGTCGTTGACCTCCAGGTCTCGTCGCACGTTGTTTTGGGACTGCATGGGGGGGGGGGGGGGGTACAATTTATTCCGCCTAAAGCAAAATTCAACATAGAGAAATCGCGGGAATAAGTGTTCATATTTTAGTGTTAAATAAACCTGTGCTAAGGTTTATGTATTTATTTAGTGTTCATAATCTATTAAAATTAATATGTAAATGTTGATTTTGGCTCAGAGTGTTTTGGTAATATACACTAGCTCTTGTAAAACAGACCAAGCATCACAGCATACACGACATACTGTCATAGTGTCCTCCAAATGTGCATTTCCTAGAATTCACAAGATGTAATAACAGTGGCGTAAAGTTAGCGTAATAAAGGCATAGTGTCCAAAGTCCAAAGAAAATGTGGGCCCTTTTTCTTTCTATCTTTTTTTTTTTTTTTTTTTTTTTTTTTTTTTTTTTTTGAGAAAATTAAAACTATAACATTGGCATTTTAATATTTATATTTTATAAATATATTTTTTTAAATGGAAATCCAATTTCTTTTCTACTATAGAGCTGGCTCACACAAAAACCTAGGCTGTCAGTCAGTTGTTGTTTTTTTTGTTTTACCCGCAGAAAACGGTTCCATGATTCATGTCGTAACTGGACAAGGCCTACATAGCCCATCATATGGACCAGTCATTAAACCAGCGGTTATGCAGTACTTGAACAACTCAGGCTATAGGTAAGCTACCGTTAGTTAGGCTAAGTTCAGTTATCTATCAATTTTTCGAACATTATAGTACATTTTCGTATCATTTACAGTTAGGGAAAAATGCGTTATTGTAATTAAAATACAATTAATTTAAACTCATACAATTGTAAATGAAAAATTGATTCAATTGAAACTGGTTTTTCAATAGATGCAGATGGAGTGATGATGGAGGATCAGTAACTGTATTCTTGAGATGAACAGGCTTACATCCTGGAACGAAAATATTCTATAATGTTTTTAACCCTGCTTTTTGTATTGAGGTCTTTAATGAAATTGTGTGTCGGTGATTGCATTATGTTAAGTAACCTTATGCTAAATTCTATAATTAGCACGGAGCATTTAAAGTTTATTTTTAAAAGAGTCTGGCTTATAAACTTATTTATGTTTTTAAACAAATTAAAATATATAAAATTATAAAAAAATAAATTTAATGAGAAAATGGGGGGGGGGGGGGGGGGGGAGGGGAGGTTAAACAAAGGACTAGATGCAAATTTTCTTTTTTGTTTGCGAAAATGTCATGTCATGTTTTATAAAGGCAATATATTGCAGCCTAGGGTGTCTGTCTCTTTTTATTTATAGAATACGTTTTTACATCACAACCATTATTTAGATGATCTTTATTTAGCATTTATTTCATAATTGCTAATAAAAAAAAGTTTAATCAATGCTACACTGGTTTGTTTAGCAATGGTACATGGAAGTGTAATAGTAGGCTAGAAATATCAACGTATACGATATGCAGGCTTTAAGGGAAGCATAAACTCAAATTTTTAACCTAATAATTTTTTTTAAAGTAGACTCCATTTATTGGATTTGGTTTCAATTGTCTCATGATATTTCACAAACTAGGCAGCAGAGTTTCTTCCTGGCATCTGTTCGGTGGGTCTCCGACCCCCCCCCCCCCCCCCCACCCGAAAAAATCTACCGCCCCCCCCCCCCCCCCCGAACGAAATGAAATTTATATAGGGAATATATACTTTTAACAGTGTCCGCCCCCCCCCCCCCCCCCCCCCCCGAGAATTTCAAGTCCCCCCCCCCCCCCCCCCCGGAAAAAAGTCTGGAAGAAATACTGCTAGGTGGCTATAAATCTCGAAATCAAGAATTCGAATGAAAAAAATAAAAGCAGCCAATCTCAACATTTAAAAAAGAACAATAATTAACCACTTGTATGTTATCACAAATATAGCACAACAAAACCACTTGTATGTTATCACAATATAGCACAACAAACCAAAACAAGAAATGATTCACAAAAATGTGCAGTGTTCATTAGGAACGTAGAAAATGTAGTTTAAATCAAATATCACCTCTACTTCCGTTTTCGGTGCGCGGACTTTTGACCAGAGGCGTAGCGAGGGGGGGGGACATATGTCCCCGGGCGCCGACCTTAGGGGGCGCCAATAATGGGTTGGAAAAATAAATTGAAAGCTTGGGGGGGTGCACATCGAAAGTTTGTCCCCGGGCGCCGCGAAGGGTCGCTACGCCTCTGCCTTTGATCCATGTGCTTTGACCATAGGGGTTTGACCATAGGTGGTTTGACCACAGAGGGGCTTTGACCATAGGAGCTTTGACCATAGGGGTTTTGACCACAGCGGGGCTTTGACCATAACGGGGCTTTGACCATAGGGCCTTTGACCATAGGGGGTTTGACACAGGCGTTTCTCAGCAGAGGGTCTTTGATCACAGCGTGGTTTGTCAACGGGTGTTTGATCACAAGCGCTGTTTAGACATATGGTCAAAGAGATGTACTGACATAATTGCGTGCTATAGCAAATCGGTCATTTGGTTAAACATACAAGTATTACTTTTTACTTTCTCGTATATACGAAGTATAGAGAAAGTCTTGCAATCGTGCAAAAAAAAATAGAGATTTTTGCAAATCTTGACGTTTTACAGCTCCCTGAGTCGGAAAAACATAGTTTTGTAATCTTGTCCGTATGTCTGTGTGTGTGGTGTATATATGTGTGTGTGTGTGTGTGTGTGTGTGTGTGTAAACACGATAACTTGGAGTACCGTTACAGTTAGGTTGATGAATTTCATATATAAGAATTATATCAAATTTGTAGACCCGTATCAACTTTTCAGCGATTCCGAAAACCGGAAGTGGAACTTTTTCTACTTTGAATTTTTCAAAAGCCTATAACTTGAGTACTATTTCAGATAGATAAATGAAATTTCACATGTAAGTAAAACGTCTAATTCTCTGCCTTCTATCAAATTTTGAGTAATTTCTGTCGAGCGGAAGTAGTAAATTTCGCTATGTCCGATTTCTCGAAAAACGCATGTGAATTTATAAAGTACTAATAATATTCCGCTCTATTATGCACATTTTATTTGGCGTTCACTGGTGTGCAATTCTTTTTTCTATAAGATGTTATTCTATTTCAAAGTTTAAATATTTAAAATTGATTAAAAATTGACAGGAGCCTATTTGTCGTGAGCCAAAATGACGGGAGCCTATTTGTCGGGAGACGTAATGACGGGGCCGCTTTGTGGAGAAACTAAATGGCGGGAGCCTATATGCCGGGAGTCGTAATGACGGTGGCCATTTGGTCGAGAAACTAAATGAAGGGAGCCTATATATCGGGAGCCTAACAGACGGGAGCCTTTTTGTCGGGAGCCTTATTGGCCGGAGCCCTTTGTCGGAAGCCTATATAACGGGAGCCTATTTGTCGGTAGCCTAAATGACGGGAGCCTATTTGTCGGGAGCCTATATGACGGGGTCCATATGTCGCTGGCCGATTTGTCGAGGTCGTTTTGACGGGGCGAGTTTGTCATTGCCGTTTTGATGCCGCACGTTCATCTATATATATATATAATCCTCTTGGAGACGATAGAAAACACCAAGCTGTAAGCGCGCCTCCTAGCAGCCCCCCTCTTCCTCTCTAGGCATATCGCTACCCACCCCCACCCCCACATGGTCTGGTGAACTGTGGTTCACGCTAAATGTTTACAATCGTAGAGCCGGGTTTAATAACGGCTATTAGGGGCATATAATTTAGTTTGAAATGATTTTAAACTTAGGGGAGGTAACTAAGAGGGACTACTGTCACGGGGCACGGGGGGGGGGGTTGGGGGAAAGGAGGGTTTTAGTGTTTTAAAGCAAATATTTTCAGTGGCAGCATTCAAATTAAGAATTACTGAAAGTAAAAAATAAACAACTAAATAGCGGCGTATGCTTCGCGACGTCACATTTTTGCATTATAAAAACGCAATGTTAGAAAACGAATTTTAGACGTTATTTCGCGTTTTAGATAACTGTTTTAATAAATTGTAATAGTTTAGACAAGATTTTTGGAAAATATCGATGTTTTAAAAATTCAACTGCAATTTTGAGGGAGGTTATAGGTTGAGGTGTGGCGTCATTTTAGGGGGGGGGGGGGGGGGGGTCTGGCTTTTGTGACGACGTGTGACGGAGAGGAGGGAGGGGGAGGTAAAAATCGTCAAAAACAGAGTGACGTCATTATGGATGACCCCTTAGTACTTGTTAATTTCTATTAATGGACTCTCAGGAAACGTATAAAATCGTATTAAGTGTATACTAAATTTCAATCAAATAACAGTTTATAATTTCTATTTTAAAATATTTATATTATGGTTAACCCCCTCTGTGGTCAAAGCCCCGTTGTGGTTAAAGCCCCACTGTGGTCTAACCCCCTGGTCAAACCCCATCTGTGGACAATGCCCAGAGGCGTAGCGAGGGGGGTGCGGACCGCACCGGGTGACACCACCAAGGCAAAAAAAATAGCAAAATATATAGAGAAAAACTTGAGGGGGGGGTGCAAATCGAAAATTTGAAAGTTTGTCCCCGTGAAGGGTTGCTACGCCTCTGGGGGGGGGGGGGGGGTGACACCATTAAGTTCCGCACCGGGTGACACCCGACCTCGCTACGCCACTGACAAAGCCCCTATGGTTAAACCCCCTATGGTCAAACCCCCTATGGTCAAAGCACCTGTGTCAAAGCACCTAGGACCCCCTTTTCACACACATAGGCCTACACACGCGCGATGCTGTTAAAATATATTAGTATTGACCAGTTACTTGACCAGTTACCCGGAAATCGCCCAAAAGTTTATAGAAAACTACTAATGTAATATAATATTTATTTATGAAATTTTGTCAACCTAACTGAAACAATACTCAAGTAATCTTGTTTACATACAGCCTAAGCACACACACACACACACACACACACACAAACACAGACGCAATATTGATTGCAAAACAAAGTTCTTTCTGGCTCCGGAACAGTTTTTTCCATGTATCTCTTGGGGGGGGGGGGGGGGGTAACCTCCCCCCCCCCCCCAATAAATGGAATTTTGCCAGTGCGCACCCCACGGAAAATGTTGTCCTATTCCCCTCCCTCGCCCCTGAAAATCTTAAGTGCTCCTCCTTCCTCCTTCCCCCTTCCCGCCCCGGAGAAAAATGTCTGAAAGAAACGCTGCTCCGGAAGGTTGTAAAACATCAAAATGGGCCAAAATCTCATTTTAAATTTTTTTTTGCACCATTACAATACATCCTTTATATTCCGCGATAAAGTAGGGAGGGTGAGGAGCAGGAAATCTCAGTCTCATTTAATTTTTGTGCACGATGTAATACTTTCTCTAAAACTCTCGGGTTTACGATGTTCGTTAATAAAAAACTAAAAAAAAAAAATTACCTAGATCTACTTGCTGAGAAACGCTTAAAGTTAATTTAGGGGTGACATTTTCTATTTTTAGCACGAGCCATGGCTAAAACGGGTTATCCCTGACCAAACATCCATTTAAGTGTATTGTAAGCGAATTTTATACGTCTAAGAAGTACTTCCTGATCGAATTTCCTCTATAAATTTCAAGGAAGATTTGACTATTTTCGAATTGAACTCATAACTTTTAAGGTAGACCCAGATCTAGATTACTGTGTATTTATTTGGATAATAGCAATTTGCACTGTTTGTTTAGGACTTAGGGCCTACTTAATTGCTTAGTGTTATTTAATTGATTTTATAATCATATCAATATCATAATTAATAGGCTAACTACTAACTAGATCGGTAATCTATCGTTTTGGGTACGTAAAATCGCCCGCGGCTATTTATGTACGAAAACGTTACCTCATTGTCAAGGCTTTAATAGAAGTATATTGTCATACTTTTGTGTCAAATATTATAGATAAATGAATAATAAACCTAAATCAATGGCTAGTTATATCGATATAGGCCAGAAATTAACTTTAAACAGCAGTGTCTGAGAGCAAGATTTGCTATATAAACAGCAGCCATTTGTAAAATAGGGGAGACTGCTCAAACTTCGACCGATTCGTTTTCGTCCGGTCAGTAGGTTCGCTTCTCTTCGTTATAACTCGTAAGCTAATCAACATAGCGGTTTCATTTTTTCACTATTAAAAACGTTATCATTTGCTGATTGGTTCAGTATAAATAGTTAACCAATCACAAGGGAGAATATAAATGCTATATGCAAGGCTAGACACTGACCCCACTTCGTTCTGTTTGGTTTTAACTTCGACCGGGTTGCTCTAACTTCGACCAGCGGCTTGCTCTAACTTCGACCGCTATAAGCCTATATATACATTATTGTTTTATTCATATGGGAAAAGGCTTAAAATTGTAAATAGATTAGGGCATTATAATAAACAATATGCAGATCTATGTTATGGTACAAATGATATTTAATTTGTAGAAAATAGAGACGCAATAATGATATTTAAACCAGCTGGAGATGGGACAGAAAGGGCAGGATGGGGACATAGATCGTTAGGTCCTTCAATAATTATGTCATCTTGTGTTGTTTTCAGTTATATTTAAGTATAATGAAAAAGAAATGCTCAGCTGATTAAATTATTTAATAAAACTATAGATAAACGTGATAGTACATGCAAGGTTATGTTTTAGGGTCAAGTTTTTCAGTCGGTCGAAGTTAGAACTATGCCAATTTCAAGTGGTTTTAACTTCGACCGATTTGTTTTTCAAATTTATTTTTTACATTTTTGTTTAAATTTAAAAAATAAAAATACACGCATATAGGACTGCCTTTTTTACAAACGCTTTTTTAATTTTTAAAATTTTATTGTATGAATTAATTGTAATTTGAGCATTGTGAAGCACGACACTCCTAAGACAGCAAAATCTCAATTCGTGATTTTCACGTGATAAAATTCACTGACGAGTTGTGCCTTATATTTGCCGATCAGAAGCGCAGAAACGGTTAAAAATAGACATGACCTTAAAAAAAGAAAATCCCCCACAATTCAAATATGTTACTAAATATATAATTTATTTTGTCCAATGGCAATTATTAAATTTTTAATAATTTTTTTTTCTGACCATACTAAGAAATCGGTCGAAGTTAGAACCCGGTCGAAGTTAGAGCAGTCTCCCCTAGAGTGGCTTCCCCCTGAATCTGGCGCTAAAAGCTTATAAAAATAAAACTTAGACAAGATGGCTGCTATAGTAAATGAGCATGGTTGCATCTGTTGGAAACATCGCTAGTCTTCATTTATTACGGAAAAGTTTTAATTCAATTGTTTAAAAACAGGTACATAAATGAATCAAGGAAACATTTTTGAATTTTTTAAAACATAAATCCTCCTCAAAATGTGAAATAATTATTAAAATTTAAGGAGTCACCTGTTTTTCACATTACAAATCGCGGGCGATTTTACGTACCCAAAACGATAGATTACCACTAGATCTTATAATATACCTATAAAAGTAAGTATAACTAGTAAGTTACTAGTCTAGTAACAGTAACAAAATAAGAGTATGAGTAAGTAACTACTACTAGATCTAAGTAACTAGGCCTAGGCTAGGGGTCGTCCATAAATTATGTCACACTCGTAGGGGGGATGGGGGGGGGGGGTCCGTAATTTTGTGACGGTGTGTGATGAGGGGGAGGGGGGGAGTTCAGATGGTGGGACTCACATTTTTGCATTAACAAAAAGTAATGTTAAAAGTAATAAATTGTAATAGGAATTGATTAAAATACTCTATTTTGAGAGAGTCCAGACAAGAAAAATTCAACTGCAATTTTGAGGGGGGTAGTAGGCTGAGGTGTGAAGTCATTTTAGGGGGGGGGGGGGGTCTGGCTTTTTGTGACGATGTGTGACGGAGGGAATGGGGAGGTAAAAATCATCAAAAAAGCGTGACGTCATTTATGGATGACCCCCTAACTAAAAACTAAAATTTTAAATTAATTTTAATAAGGTAGACCTAGGTGTTTAAATTTTATAATTTTACCTTTTTTTTTTAAACATAGGCCAACAAATTCTAAATAAAAATTTTAATTCAGCCACTAGCTTTGTATTTATTTACTATTAAAATTAGGCAGAATCAGGTGATTGTTTTATTACTAGGCCTATATACTTTAATATTTTAAACTGTTCCAACTTAAAACCAGATCTAGCCACAATCTATGCATGTGTAATGGGAAAACCAATTACCTCTTTTCATTGGGTATATTAATATTTACCCTAATGCCAAACCCTAATCTTTCATAACCAGAGTTTCTTTTGGACATCTCTTTGGGGGGGGGGGGGGGGGGGGGGGAGGGGGGAGAGATGACATCCAACTCCCCCCCTCCCAAAATATTCAAGTGCCCCCACCCCCGGTCTGAAAGAAACGCTTATGACTTCTTAATGTTAACCATTTAATCAATGGTATCCCTAAAGCCTAAACCTGTAACCCTTCAAAAGTTCCATAACAGCTTTTAGTTACTAAGACAAATATGAAAAAAAAAAAAACAGGAATGGAATCCATGCCACGAAATCAAGCTGACTGATGCGTAACAGCTTCGACCACAATGTTGAAAAATTGAATGTCATATGCAGTGATTGTAGGAAAAAAAGTCACAGGAAAAAAAAACACAGGAAAAAAATAAACCGGGAGTGATCTCCCCTAAACTTTCTCAAATATTCTTATATAACTTGAAATATAGACATGATTTTTAATTACTTTAACTTTTAAAAATAGAATAGAATCTCATAGAAAAAAGAATTGCGCACCAAGCGAACGCCAAAACAAAATGTGCATAATAGTGCGCAATATTATTAGTACTTTATAAATTTACATCGAAAATAGCGTAAATTAGTTCTTCCGGTCAACGGAAATTACTCAAAATTTGACAGAAGGCAGAGAATTAGATCTTTTACTTACATGTGAAATTTCATTTATCTATCTGGAATAGTACTCAAGTTATAGGCTTTCAAAAAATTCAAAGTAGAAAAAGTACCACTTCCGGTTATCGGAAATCGCTCAAAAGTTGATACGGTTGTACGATTTTGATAAAATACTTATATATGAAATTTCATCAACCTAGCTGTAACGGTACTCAAGTTATCGTGTTTACACACAGAAAGACACACACACAGACATACGGACAAGATTGCAAAATTATGTTTTTCCATATCAGTGAGGTGTAAAACGTCGAGATTTGTAAAAATCTCAATTTTTTTTTTTTTGCACGATTACAAGACTTTCTCTATACGAGAAAGTAAAAAACAGAAAAAAAGTCACAGGAAAAAAAGTCACAGGAAAAAAGTCACAGGAAAAAAAGTCACAAATATATATTTGCATGGAATTTGATAATACTTTTATGTATTAAATATTCAGAAAGTGCAAATCAACTTAGATTAATTAAATATAATGAAATGTGCGTAGGTTGTATGCGTATATTGAAATTTATAACATGTAAATATTTAGTGTGAAGTATTTACGTTTTAATTCCTTTAAACATAATATTTAATAGAATATAATAAATTGTTCCAACCTTCTCCTTCTCAATGTATTTGTTAAATACTAACTGTAAATAAGCCTGGAAGGGCATTAAGTCATAGTTAATGTGACTTGATGCCCTCAACTCATTGCAACAATAGGTCAACCACCTGTACTGCCCACATTTATCACACTCATTACATAACAAAGGAAAGGATCAAAGCAGAAACCCGAAACGGTACAAAGGCTGTCATTGACGCATAACATCAACAACACACAATATGGACGGACAAGGCCGACTAAGGAGAAGCCGACCAAGGAATGGCAAAAAACAGACATGCAAAACACAATGATGTACCTAAAATTCGTTTATAATTAACATTACTAGAGCGTATTTAACTAAATTCATTTCAAAAGTTGTGGTTGCGGTGTAAATTAGGTTACAGTATTTTTACTTATCAGTGTTATAAACCATGATGCTTTTATCGTTTATAAAAATGCTAAAAAAAAACAACAACCCACATCAATAAAGACCCAAAATTTTACAATTCTCCAACAATTAAAATCTAAATATTTATTAAAACATTATTTTGACTTCTTTTTTTTGTGACTTTTCCCAAAAAAAATTATCATTTGTGACTTTTTTTTCTAGCAAAAACTGTGACTCTTTTCCTGTGACTTTTTTCCCATTCACCTTAGCTATATGCACACAAAGAATGCTTGTGCATGCACATACATATTTGCTTCGCCTAGCATAGGGCCAAGGGGAGGCGGTTTGCAGTTTACTCCGCGAAATCATTCCAATTTATATATTTTTATAAGGCCTCTGGGCTAACCTAACAGCAAAGCACTTATACGACGCCAAAATATCAGATAGAGCCTGCTGCCCTACACATTTAAAATTATTTTTTAACACAACTATTTTTTATTTAATATTATTTAGGCCCATATTATGCAAAAGGTTAGTTACTGTTAGTCAGTGTTAGTACGGTAGTAGTAGGCTTACTGACTAGTACTAACAGCCTACTTTTTTATGGCATGCTGGTCTGCATAAATCTATTTTCTAGACAAGGTAGAAGAGTTTTTAAATATTAGGACCAATGGAATGTCTCTTTGCCATGGAATAGTGGGGTCCTATCATATTCCAGAAAACAAAATAAAGTTGCATATATTAGCACGACTGAGCAAATGATTACTGTCTTCACCTTTACACTCGAACACTGGCATATAACTCTGCAGCTAAGGAAATATCACTCAAAGCAATATCTGACAGCTTTAAAAATCACTCCCACATTGAAGATGGTAGTTGAATCCCTTTAACGTGTAGAGAGTAGCAGAAGGCTTTTTTCTTTGTACTCATTGAACTGACCAAGGCATTTGACATTGGCAACAGAGATTAAATCATTTTCTGATGACATGAATGACACTGTTTTGTAATGATGGGGAGACAGCAAGTGTATACAGGTGTAAAACACAGCTGTGTACTCTTCCCAACTCTCTTTTATCTCAGCACAAATGTTAAACAAAGATTTAACAAAACAGTTTTACCTTCAGTAGCAATTCCAAACTATCTAGGCTGATAGCTAAGAATCAGGTGTGCATATAAAAAAAAACAAAGACCTACTTTTTGCTGACACTTGCAAACCCAGCATTTTATAGGGAGGATGAAGTAGAGCTCATATGTTTCTTGACTTCAGTATATGACCTCAAGATGGTGTGGTCATCACTATGCCCTGCTGCCTTCATTTTCCCTCAGTCAGGTACTCATCAGAGCTAAGTGGACTCAGGGAAGTTCTGCAGTCTTGAGTCCAGACCGAGATCGGAACTCGAGACTTTGAGCTAGCACTCAACCACTCAACCATGTTTTCCTCTCTGTAACTCAAACTGAAATGAAATTCCAATCCCATTTGATCCTCTTCAGCAAGCTCTGCCATGAATTTGGTCTAACAATCAGTATGAAGAAGACAAACATGTTTCTAGGAGCAGTTTCACCTAACTTTACTATAACCAGTAATCAACTGAATGCTGTTGATCATTTCACGTGCTATGGCACCATCATCACCAGCAATCTTTCACTTAATGCATGCAAAGTGTTTAGAAAGACCTTTAATTACCTGCAAATTTTTCCGCTTTTTTTTATGTAAGATTTTACTTTTTTTAGCCCACAAGAATTTAAGGCTAGGGTCATAAAACTCAAAGCTCTGACCTCTTAAGATGGCTGAGAGTTGAGTAGTTGATCTGGAAAAAAACTAATTCGCCTTTTTGCCAGTAGAGCTGCCTAAATGCTAGTTTTCCCAAAAAATAACACTTTCAATTACTTCTGGGAGTCACTAGGTGAACGACCCCCAACAAACTAAGACTATCTAGGTTCGGTGTGGGGACAAGCATGATCAGTGTTGGGAAAAATTATGTTCAATCACTTCCCAACTAAATTTAAATGGTCATAAAGCCAAGCTCTATAGAGCTCTCACCATAAATGAAAGACAATCCCTGTGAAGCTTGGTGCAATAACCAGGTTGGAAGAATATTCCTGCCATGGCCAAAAAATATCCACTTAACTGGCATCAGTCATGAAGGAGTGGTGACTTTGTATTCAATCTTCCAACAATTAGCTTTAGAGTTAATGGGACTCATAATCTAGTTGCAACTCTCATTTTGTGGTGGTTTGTGTGAGCATCTTGACCAGTAATGGTTGTAAAAAAAAGTATTAATTAGGCCTCTCTTCATTCCATTCTCTCCCATATCGCACATTGTCACATTAGTCCATACCCCCAAGAAAGTAACATGATTATCTCACAACATAGTCCATCCCTCAGGAATGAACCGTGATTTATGGACATCCCCTTAGAAAAGACACGCTAAGCTAAGATGTCACCACTACACTACTATACATGTGGTTGATTTAGCTATGGCGAATTAACACTACAAAGAAAATATTACACAAAGGCCTGACCTTGCTAACATACATAAAAGGCCAACATTTTAAAAATGCATCCTTTAAAACCCATCACATCCTTTTTCAGAATTATAAATATTTTTGAGTTATTTTAAAAAAGAACAAGTCATTGCAAGGCATAAGATTTTTTGGCTTGGGGGTCATCCATAAATGACGTCACGCTTTTTTAGACGATTTTTACCTCCCCTCCGTCACACATCGTCACAAAAAGCCAGACCCCCCCCCCCCCCTAAAATGATTTCACATTTTACAACCCCCCCCCTCAAAATTGCTGTCAGAACTCTGTCAACATAGAGTATTTTGATCAATTCCTATTACAATTTATTAATACTGTTTTCTAAAACGCAAAATAACGGCTAAAACTCGTTTTCTAACATTGCTTTTTTATAATGCAAAAAAGTGACGTCACACCATCTGAACTCCCCCCCCCCCCCCCATCACACCGTCACAAAATTACGGACCCTCCCCCTACGAGTGTGACGTCATTTATGGACGACCCCTTGGTAAAAGAACACAATTCATCTTCTCATCTTAGTCATGTAAAAATGTAACCCAGTGTTATTGTCACAAAGTTACTACCCTGTCCCAGACTAACCCTATAAACATAGTATGATGCAGTGTGGACAAAATTTAGATTATTTAACATACTTACATTTTTTGTTAAACTAAGTATAAGCAATACATTTTTAACCTTGTTTTTCAAGTATAGGTGGAGTCCTAATGTCCTATTAAAATAAAACTAGTCATGTCTTCCTGTATGTCATAATTGTGTCTATCAAAAAATTTCAGGAACTCCTAACTTTTTATAGTTTATTTATTTTTCATAAAGATCTATTTCTTTTTTTTTTTTTTTTTTTTAAAAGAGTTATTTTAAAATCATTTAATACATTGCAAAAAAAAATGGCATAATTTAAATATGGTTGCTGTAGAAAACTAAAAGCTTTTGTTGTAGTTCAACTTTCCTTTATAAAAATCTAGCACTAAGCTGGTCTGGCCTGGTGCTGCTAATTGTCGCTATTAAGAGGAGAATGGAGAGCCAGCTAATTACTATAGCTGGGTGACTAATTATTTGTAATAGCCCCAGCATTGCTGATCCTGGTAGTGTTAAATGAAACATATTTATGAACCCAAAGAGTAAGATCATCAAGTCATTAAGTATGTCGCTCTACTTCAGTTTCAAGTGGGTTTAATGTATTGTGGTCTGAATCACATTGCTCATTTTCTAACCAATGTCAGCTTGTGTAGCTACAATTTGAAAGCGTGGTTTTTTTTTAAATTTTAGTTTTTTTTTATAAGGTAAAGATCATTTTGAGTTATTTTACTTTTATTTATTTATGGCATCAGACTGTGGTTAGTTTGATGGGTTTTTTAACCATTTAAACATATGTGATATATTTTTAATTTCAACAGTAGTTGAATTAAAGAAGGTTTTTTTTTTTCAATGAAACTTTATTTCTCTTGTCATTGAAGTTAGTAAATTATTCAAAGACTAATTTTTTTTAATGTTTTGTATACATACATTTTAACTCTTTATAAACATGTTTGTATTTTTTAATGCAGTTTATTGTGTAGCCTATAAAAAGTTTATATTTTGTCTTAGTTTCTTTCTGGTTAAATTAGTTTAAAATTTTTTGCAAGTGTCAATTTGTTTAAATAAGTACTTCATAATAAATGCTGGTAGTGAACCACATACACACACTTTCTCTTTACTATATTGGATTGCTTTATTCTATACCTTAAGCCTCTAATAATCTAAGCATTTGCCTTCTGTGTAAACAATATGTGACCTTATATTTGCATTAATTATGATGTACATATGCAACATGTTTTCAATAACTAGTCCACGGTTTATAATTAAACTGGTTTGTAATCCTACTATAAAAACAGCTTTTTCCCTTTTTTAAAAGAATATTGGATTTAAATTTTTCTTTGATGGCAACTTGGTATTTAACAGTAATTCTGTGAGCCTGTGATCATCTGTCAGGATAAGCATGCAATATTTGTATTTTGTAAACCATAAACTTTTATCAAAATTCTGTAGGTATTTGTCTTACCTTTTTAAAAATTACTACTGATTTTGAACTAATGAATAGACTTCCCAATTGCAATGGACTTATCCTAATATATAAAAGACCATGTGCGCACTTCTCTCTCTCTCTCTCTCTCTCTCTCTATTCGCAAAATATTTTCACCGGATATCACATCAGAATCTTCAGCGATATATGGAGAACTTGATACGGACTTTTGTTGAAAATAATATGGTAGATGTTTTAAATGTATAACCACAATTTTATTTAAAGAAGAAAAATAAAAAATAAAGGCGTATTCGAATGTAGAAAAAAGTCTGGAAGAAACACTAAATCAGTGTGTGCCTGTGTTATGTTAAATGTGTAGGATTTTTAGCTAATTAGTTTTTCTTTGCTTTGTCACTAATATCATTCAGCGTGTTGTAAAGCACATTGCGTTTTGACCAATAACTATTTCATAAATTATTTTTCTCAAACAAGTACAACATTTTATAATATACAGGCCTATAATTCACGTGAAACGGGTACCGATGGCTAGTGTTTTTATGATACTCATTTATATTTTAACTTAAAACTTTTTTTACAACTAAAATGTAACTTTGGTTACTTCAGCAGTCATTAATTGTTAAAAAATTATAATCGCTAATCTCCATTCTTATTTACAGATGCAAAGCTAAGAGAAAACAGGAAACAGGCACAGAGAAGATAAATCAGTAAATGATGAGTCACATTGAGAACATGTCTCATTTTATACTGTCACAGACTGCCATCCTCTGTCTTTTCTATTTGGCTTGCAGTCTAGCTGTGGAGATGAAGAGGTTCACAGCCAGTCCCACAAATTCTCCCCTCCAAACTCTGTTGGTAAAAAGCAATTCAGTTTACGTGGGAGGAAGAAACGCCCTATTTCAACTGAGCTCAGACCTGGAAAAAATATCAGAAGTGGACAAGAGTCCAACAGAGAATTGTGAAAACGAAGCCGGCTGTTTCAATGATATAAAAATTGTCCAGTACAATGAAAGGAAAGATTTGCTGCTGGTCTGTGGGACATCTAGAAATGGTTCTTGCAGTCTGCATTCACTTAAAAACATGTTGGTGTTTCGGGATGTAGGTGGAGAAAACACTGGTCCGTATGTTGGCAGTAAAAAATCTTCAAAAGTTGTCCTGACAACAAAAGATGAGAGTAGCACTTTAGACTTAATTTTTGTTTTTCATGAGTATGATGGTAGGGACTTTAACAATTCACCCTTTGCTGTCTCTATAAGAAAGCTAGAATCTGCAAATGCTGACCCAGTGTTAAATTATGCATTATACGACCCAGTTTTGCATCAAATCTCAGGGTTAGATATCAATCGGACTATAAAAAATAATTATTATATGTCTTTTATATACACATTTAAATTTGAAGGTTTTATATATTTTGTGATGAACCAACAGAAGAGTTTGAAATATGAAAATGAGGTCCGTGTTAGAATTGGACGAATTTGTTCTCAGTTGGACATTAAACTAGAGTCTTATGTTGAATTGGAACTCTCCTGTCTTGAGGGTGATTTAGAATTTAACAAAGCTACTGATGCAGTGTTTTTTGAAAACACCTTGTACATTTCAACTGTCCGACTTCAGCCATCCAACCGTGATGACATTGATTTCAGCAAAGGGTCCGCAGTATGTGAATTCCCTATAGCAAAGATTAACAATGGCTTCAGGCAAGGCTTACTTTATTGTTATGGTAGTTCCAAAGGTTCTCAACTAGAATGGCCCAAGGCCGTTGAAGACGTGTGTGTTCAAGATTCTGTAAGTGGATCACATTTAGTTTTTTATCATTTTATCAACAATTTTTAAAGTTTTCTATCTTATTTTTTTTTTTTATTTTTGGAAATTTAGTCTCCTGATTTTGTAACCCTCTCTCTATTTTAAGATGGACATAATTAAAATGTTTAGTAAGTACATTTGATAATACTGACAGCTGATCTCTAATATGGATGTTTGTAAGCATCATGTTTATTACATCATTCTTAAAAATAAGTAAAGAAATAGTGGATTAATAATTTTAAATGCTCATTTTCATCAAGGAGAGTTACCAGAAACTGTTGGCTGCAACTCATCAAAATTGTAATCCTTCATATAAAAGCAATCTTGGAGTAAGGGCAAGCACTCCCACCAAGAGTACACCTCCTATAATCAAACTGCCCACAATAGTGACATCCATAAAACCTTACTATGTTGCGGCAGACACAACTAAGATGGTGTTCCTGGTTGGAGATACTAATGGAACTATTAGAAAGGTGCTGTATTCTGTTATTCTTCTTTTTTAAAGTTTTGTTCCTGTTATTCACTGTTATTCCTGTCAAAGCTGTATTGATTGTATTGAAAATATGTATTATACTACAGATCAGAAAATATGACACCCAATATAAAGAATTTCTAAAAGTCAACCTTGGTCCAAATCCTATTAGTAGCATAGAAGCAGAGTCGGAACAAAACAACAATATGTTTATTCTAACTGGTGATTCAGTAAGTCAAATTTTTTTTTATAAATTTGGTTATTTTGATGCTTAGTTGTTTTTGTTGCTTGATTTTTTTCTGTTTGAAAACACAATTTTCTAAGAACTTATTTTAAAACCAAAGGCAATTATTCATAATTTTAAAATGTAAACTATTTTATTTCATTACAAATTTCTAAGACTGGTTTTTAAGGGTTGGTCCATATCTTGTGGGGGAAGTGTTCAGACTGTTATTATGAGGGGAATACAGAAGGCATGATGTCACACTTTTTGCAATTTAAAAAAAAAAATTTATACTGAATTTCAGTGGTCACATTGTAATTTAATTCAAAAGACTTTTTGTAAATTGTAATAAAAACTGAGCAATGTACCTAATCCAGAACCAGTTCAATTAATATTTAAACCGTTAATAACAGTTAAACCTGCTTTACATAGAGGGTGAACAGTGAAGCATTACTTAAGTTATTGGGACGGATCAGAGGGAACTAGTTGATGTCGAGCAGTGGTAAAAATTGTCAAAAAGTGTGAGGTCCCTTATAGATGACACCTTATGGAACCTTGCATTCTGAAGCACAGGAAATCTTATTGAGTGCTTCATAAAAATTCAAATTAATCTCATTGTGATTCTTTTTGGAACTTAAGCAATTTTTTCTTACACATTTTTTATTCCTTCAACTTACTCATGAAATAATTGTTGAAACCACTGCAAGAGTTTCACTTGTTCGAATAATGTTTTATATTTGAATACATTTATTACAAATCACATTGTAAATTAAAAAAAAAACAACCTTAGGCTTAAGACCCAGCAACAAATCAATGTTTGATTGCAAACTTCTCTAGGTAGTGAAATTTCCTGCGTCCTCATGTGGTCTTTACTTAGACTGTGAGGCTTGTATAACCAGCAGGGATCCACTGGGGTGTGGGTGGTGTGGGGACTCCTGCACTAACCAGTCTGAGTGTGCCGAGAAAGGCGAGTCTTGGAAAGCCACTGACAATTTGTCATGCCCCCCAATCATTTACTCTGTAAGTACACTAACTCATTTTGTTTATATCTCTGTCTATGGTGTATTGACAAGATTTTATATACAAAATTATCACTATGGCAAATATTCTTATTTTCTGCTTTTTAACATTTCTTATTTTTCAAGGAAGTATAAAAAATTAATTTTTAAATTAAAAATACCAAAATATTAAATTTTTTATGCATTAGACTTAGCTAAGTAAAAGCAATTTAACTTTTCTTGCTTTACTATTAATTTTTGTTTTACCAAGTATACACATCTCCGTCAAAAATATGTTTACGGAAATAGAAAATCTGATTTTAAATATATGCCTGAAAGATACCAAAATTTCATCATTTCTTCACATTGTTGTGTTTTAAATTTGTTATGTTGTTTCTGTCTCAATGTGTTTACAAGTTAGATTTTTAAAATATTCATTATATTTCCAGATATATCATTCTCTATTTTCTATAATCTATTTTTCCAGAGTTATCTTTTCTACTTCCTGTGCTCTGTTTTCCCAGATTTGTCATTCTCTGCTTCCTGTACTCTTGTTTTTTTTTGTTACAGATCAGCCCAAAATCTGGCCCAACAAAGGGCGGAACAAAATTAACAATCACCGGTAAACTTTTCGGGAATGAAAAAGCTGAAAAAAAAGTTACCATAGGAAAATTTGAGTGTGACATCAATGCAATTGAGTCAAACTCTACTGTGTAAGTGTAAAAACTGGGTAGAGAAATACAGATGTTTATTTCATTGTTGGTTCCTCTATGTTTTCCTGTTCAAGTATATAAACTGGTAGAAAAATAGGAAGCTTTATTTCATTGTTGGATCCTCTATGTTTTCTTGTGCAAGTATAGAAACTGGTAGAAAAATAGGAAGCTTTACATTATTGTTGGTATTTATTGTTATTTTGCTTTGCTTGTTTATTGAGAAATTTCCTCTACAAGTGTTGATGGTACGGCAACAAAAAATTAACTTTTCCACTTTTTGTCTGGATACATAAAAGTACAGCTTTGTACTATGGGGTGGTGTGGTTGAATGGTAGAATATATGAATGCTGACCCGAAAGTATCAAGTTTGTATCCGGTTTCAAGTTCTTTGAACGTCCCTGAGCCTACACTGATGTGTAGCCTACCTGGGAAAGTAAAGACAGCTGACCACAGTGTCCCTTCATATGCCGGGGTCACAGAAACTGGTGAACTCTATTTCACTTGCTCCGTGGACCATTCCTTTCTAAACAGAAATTTACTTTTTTTTATAAACTGTACTAGATTGTTATCAAATGCTATGTTGTCAATATTCAATCTGAAACTAATTTACTTTGATTTTACATAATAACATACCTACTAATTAATTTCTATGAGTTGGTATACTAATTGATATTAGCTAATAACATTGTAACTTGTTTTATACTCCATTGTAATAACATTTTTGCTTCAACATTATAGGGTGTACTGCATTACTAGATCATCCGATACTGAATTCTACAATGTTGTTAACATTTATGTACATGATTTGACCACCCCACTAGAACGTCCATTTCATATCTATGGAACGAATAACTCTAATGATTTGTTCTTTTATAAGGTATTGTAGACATTAGAACTGCTTAACTTTTTAGAAAAATGTCTATGGAGCTTTTTAATATTAATTTCAATGTTATTATTCCTCATCAAAGGTTCCCACTGTTTCTACCTTTTCACCACAAAGAGGTCCACAGAGGGGAGGTACAAAAATAACCATTTTTGGACAGAATTTGGATATTGGTTCAAGTATCAATGTGACTATTGCCAATAAACCTGCCTGCATTGTTGACACAGACAGGTCTGTAGTTTTATATTGTTCTTTTTAAAAAATTAATTATAACTAATTTTTCCTAATTTTATTTTACATTTTTAAAAAATTCTTTACAATTTTAAAACGCAATACCATTTACTTAATATAAACTATAAATAATTTATAAGCACATATATTTTTAAAATAAAGTTTGCCTAAAATTCTGTACCTGTTTTTTTTTTTAGAACATCTCCAAATGAGTTATACTGCACCACCAGAAAGTGGTCAGAATCTCTTGGTAAAAGACGCCGTCGCTATGCCAGCAGGGCTAAGGAATATGGTTCACTGCAAGTGAATATTGACAATGAAAAGTTGACTGCACAGAGTAACGGAGAAGACATTAATTTCTTCTACATGCCTGATCCACAAATAACATCAATCAGCCCTAAAAAGTCAATACTGAGGTAACCTTTTTATTTTCTCCACATCCCTTGCTTCAAAATTAAACTTAAAACTAATCATTGATTTGTTTCTGTATCAGTAAGCCTCAATTAAATATCTTATATATATTTTTTTTAAATCCCAAATTTTTTTTATAAAATCCAAGCAAATCATGAACCCTGTACAATTTAAAAAGAGTATTTTGTTTTGTTTAGTATACAAGCTAATGCTCCCCCCACCCCATCTAGAAAACAAAAAAGGGGGGTTGTGACCCATATATTTGGGAATCCATGAGTTATATAATATCCAAGCACTATCCTCAAACTTGCTAATTAAACTGGTTTTTATTCAGTTTTTTTTTATATTAAATTCAACCACAGTAGAAGTATCTGCTTTCTTAAATTTTTTTTATGATTTCAGTGGAGGAATTCCAATAACAGTCACTGGCAATAACTTAGATGCTTCTGTTGCACCGGTTATGGGTGCAACTTCTAATAATCAAGAATTTGATTCCACCACTGTAAGTTGTTAAACTTTTGGTAGTTAAGGCAAGGAAACTATCCAGATTTTTCTCATTTGACAGTAAAACTTATATAATAAAAAATTATTCTGAATAAATGAAAAAACCAGTCTTCTTTTGTAAAAGTAATAACATTAGTTGTTTTTTTTAAGTTTTGAGAACAGTTTCATTATCTTATATCTAAACACAGACATGCAAGGTTGATAGTGGTGGAACTACAATGATCTGCCCTTCGATAAATATTCCGAAACCAGAAAATGTTCAAGCCTACTTTTTGTTTGATGGAAATAAAGTGGAGTTGCAGTCATGTAAGTTTACTCACTTAACAAAGTACAAAACTATTTTATTTTTAACTTGCACTATAAAAGGTAAATACCTGTAATAACTATATGTTATCACTAAAATGACATAAAAGAATGTTCTTGTACCCATTTCCTATTTTTGATGCTTGAACAATCAAATATTTGTCAAATTATTGGCAAACAAATGAAGCTTTCAATTATTGAAGTTGTTTTTTTTTTTTTTTACATTAAATTTCAATAAAATCTCTTTTGCCACCCTTGTAACTCAAAATAAAATTGTGCGTGTGTTCATTTTTCTAATGTTTTTCATCTTATTTCTTTTCGACAGTTATATCGGACATACATTATTATCCAGATCCAGTTATTCTCAAATTCAAAAAAACTGTCATGCAAAGTGAAGTGGATAAAGAAATTATTTTTTTGGTAAGAACATTTTGTTTGTTTGAGATTTGGTTTTTGGCAATTATATACTTTTTTTCAAATATTGTATAATGCGTTTTAGGCAATTTCTTGTCTTGTTTCAAGCAAAGTAACAGGTTAGGCAGTTGGAGTTGTACTTTTTTTCTATTCTATTTCTAACTTTTTTTAAATGTGTAATTATTAAATGGTTTTAAAATTGTATATCTGAGCCACTTTACCTTTTAATATTTAGTCTTTTTTTTTTCATATTTCAAATACAGCAATTATTACTTTTATCAGGATATATATATATGTCATTTGATCCTTTGTTAATCATTGCCCTTATATCTCCTAAAAAGCTCTGCATGTTTTTTCAACATCATATCAACTCTCTAACTTGTCACTATCAATGAGTATTCTATTCAAAATTTTAAGGGAATCTATGCCAAACTGATATTCATATTAATGTTTTCTTCTATTTCATGAAAAAATAACAACACTATTACATTATAATCATAACAAGACATACTGTCATCTGTTCTTGTGTTTAAATATAATTAAAAACATTTAATTCAAACTTTCATTTCAGGGCAAGGACCTGCTGTCAGTCAACAAAAGGGACATAATTGTGACAATTGGAGGCAAATTGTGTAATGTGACATATATTGATGCAAGTGAATTTAAATGCAAGCCAGATGTGTCTGGATTAAAAGTTGATGGCGGACCAAAGTATGCAGTCCAGGTGGGGATTTTCTAAATATTTTTACTGCACAGGCTTGTCATTCTGGGTTGGCACATTTTACCTGTTATGTTGTGAGATTCAAAAAGCCTTTTGTCTTTGTATAACACTAACTTCTATTGTCAATTATTTACCTCATGTGCTAAGTAATGTATTACACGTTGTTGTTGTTTTTTACTCTAAAAAAGCAACAGACTTGATCAAATTCATTCAAGCTGGTCTATGCATCATGAAAATCACATTTTTTAAAATCCCCTCTAGATAAACTAGTTATCTTGTCTGATAATTAATAGGATACTTAAATTAAGTCCAGTTTCATTGACCATAAGGCATATTGAGCAGAGTTTTCTCTATTTTTGACCTTGACATTTCACAAGATTATGTGGTCAACATTCCCCTAATAGAGTCTCATTTTTGACCCCAAAGTGGGAGTTAAGTCTTCAGTCAAGTTTTATTTTAAGTTACTGCAGCTCTCGTATATGGTCAGCACAATGCTATAGGCCTACTTTAGCACAGGGGTCTCCAGACTTTTCAGTCCGAGGGTCGCATTAACTATCAAATTTCAGTTCGGGGGCCAGTTTCTTCCAGGCATGTCTTTGATTTTTTGGGCAAAGTTCCTCAGCCATCACCAACAAACGATTTTTCCTTGGACAAAAAGATCTCCGCGGGCCGCATGAAAGGACTTCGCGGGCCGCATCCGGCCTGCGGGCCGTAGTTTGGAGACCCCTGCTTTAGCAGATTCACATAAGGAACTTGACATAGTCAACAGTGATATATTACGGGCTCAAACCCAGGAAGAGAACTTATTACTTTTAAGTTAGCAATTTTATGTCTACCCATGTGACTAGCTACATTATCTCTTCATATGCTGAGGTCAAGAAACAAGAAACTCTAATTCATCTGCCCAATGGATCGCTAGGTCTAAAGAAGAATCTTTACCTTTACTTTATGTGACTAGCTAACCCTAACTTATATAAAAAAATATTAAAATTATACAGAATTGTATGATTTACCTCATTGAAGTTTGTCTTTAATTTAAACAGATTAAAATAGGAAACTTGGCCTTCAACACAACAGAGATTGGTCTCATTGAATATCTACAAGCAGCGGCAACTGCTATCTCAGGTGGCATCATTGCACTCATCATCATCCTCAATCTTCTTTTTATTGCTGTCATTATACTGCTTATAGTCATGAGGCGCCAACGGTGTGGATTCTTCAAGTACGTATTGCATTTAGGTTGTTTTCTTTCGTGTTTCTTTGAGAAGGGTGCAAGCAACTCTTTGTTTAAGGTGTTTGATATTCACAACTTGTTGGCTGTTGGTAGTATAGATTTAAAAAAAGTAAAATTCCCTGACATCATCCATTAACCAGGTGAAGTAGAGTTCCTGAATTTTTAAAATCTTTATGATAGGATTGAGTGGTCAGCATTACACATTATTTCACACCTTACACAGCCATGATTACATCCCCTGACTAGAAACAGGTACCATTATGTCCCCTGACTAGAATCAGATCCCATTATGTCCCCTGGCTAGAATCAGATACAGTTATGTCCCTTGACTAGATTTAGATGCCATTCAGAGCTTTAGTTAATTAAGAATTTGAACTAAAAAAGTGTAATGCTCATTCCCTTGACCATGTCACGTAGCATAAAAAAATTTACTATAAAAAATTATATTTGATTAATGGTTTTAAAAAAGATTTTGTTTTTTAACCAGCTAAAAAGCATTGCTAAATTTTCATGTAACAACCTTAACAATATTAATATCTCTTCAACAACATGCATCTATATTTTGTTAGACCACCAAAGTATACAGTCAACAATCAAGTCCAGTTCACTCAAGAGAATACACCATTGAGGGCGGAATCTTTTCACACAAATAATCGTATGTCTTCATTTATAAAATATAATATCCTACTTGCTATATTTGAATGTTAACAACAGAAAAGCCAGATAAATTTTCTTTAAATAAGTCTCCTTATTTTTAGGTTTCAAGTATCTAAGAAATACTGTTTTTGTCAAATTAAATTAATTTCAATTATCAGAAAACTGAAGTGTATAGCTTTATATATTTTTAAAGATGTGTTGTTTTTTTTGTCACTTTTTTCTGTCACCATATCCTATATCACATTTGTCCATGTCACCTCACAGAGTACAGTGATGGTGGTGCAGTGAGTGTAGGAGCTGAAGCCCATGCCCACATTGATGAAGAGACCCTGAGGTTAATTGAATCAGAACATCTTCTAGTGGACAGGGATTGTCTAGTCCTGGCTGATGAAATAGGAAAAGGTGCGTTGGTCAGCTTGTGTAGAACTCTTTTCTCTCAAAAGCTAGTAAATTATGTACTTTTAGAATTTGTTTTTTCTGTGAAGGTGGTAAATTTTATTAGAATTCCATTCTATGGATTGCTTGAATAAATTATACAAATGTTATAGATTGTCACATTTTTTTCAAAGTATGTTTTTGTGCATCAGTTACACAATTTTTTATAATTTCTGTTGTATTTCTAAAAGTCCTTCAGTTGGAGTAACATATTTTCTTAAAATTAACATAATTTATATAGAATTTGTTACAACACTATTTAGTTTTTCTTTTATTTATAGGCAATTTTGGATGTGTGAAAAGAGGATTTTTAACCTTACCTGAGCAGAAAGGAGACATACTAGTTGCTGTGAAAACTTTACACGGTATGGGATATAGGTTCCGTTGAAAAATTTGTTGCCTTTTGTTTTAATGAAATAAATTATTTAAGTTGAAGAAATATTTAGGAATTTATTGCCTTTGTTAAAAACATGTAAACTAAATGGCCTTTAAAATGTCTCTAGGTAACAGTATTATGGATACAGCTGGGACTTAGAGCCAGCATATTATTACTTAGCTTATTATTTTAAATACAGATATTTTCAATTTATTTTTATCTCAAATGTAGTATTTTTCTGTCATAAAAACAAATCCATTGATTTTTTATTATATTTTTATTGAAATGTTAAAAAAACGTGTGTTTCCTATCTTGTGGTGTGGTTTACAGACAACAACCCAAGAGATATAGAGCTGCAAGGTTTCCTCCAGGAGGCCCTCAGGATGAAAGACTTCAACCACCCGAATGTGTTGGCTCTGATTGGAGTCTGTCTAGACCTGGATGAGATGCCTCTTGTGGTCCTGCCCTTTATGAAACATGGAGATTTACTTACATACATACGAGATGAGAAAAATGTAAGTGGTTAGCAGGTTTTTAAATAGGAGCAACAATTTTTAAAAGTGGTACCCATCACAAGCATGTTACAAAAATAATCAGTTATAATTCACTCCTACTATAATGGAGATGAGTTTCTCTTGTTTGCACATATATTTTAATTATTACTTCCTAACACAAAAATCTTTTTGAGGTAATACAAGTTTTCTTTTATATTTTATGAAATCACTTAAAGTGAAAATGTAATTAAAACTTCCTTATTACTCATGTTATGGTTTGACTTGATGAGCCCACTAGAAAAACACAATTTATATTTCTATCAGCGAATGATTAATTCTTAAGTGTTGAAATGAATCATTTGATGATTGTACTACTCAGTGCTTTAAAAAAAAAAAGACTCACTTCCTTTGACTGTTTAAGCCTTAGTTCTGTTGTAAACAATTTTATTTTTTGTTTTCATCCCCTATTATTGTAGTCACACATTATCCTAACCTAATGTTCTATAACAGTTTAGTTTAAGTTTTATTTTTTGAAGGCATGTTTTTTTGGTTCAGTTACCTTAGAAAAAGAAAATAAAAATATTGTACTGGTGAAAAAACCCAAAAAAAAAAAGGAATCTTAAATAAACAAAAGGGTTTACAACCTTAGATTTTTATTCTAATGAACCATAAATAACTTTATTTTATTGGAACTCTTATCTCATTGTACTCCCAAGATGATCTGGCATAATGGATAGTGGCAGAATATCCATTGTAGTTTTATATACCCATCTTTTTTTGTTGTGATTTATGCATCTGCAGTAATATACCTACCATGTTGCCATCCAAAATGTCAACATCATATTTACTAATGGCAACTTCAGTGACACACTTATCTTTTAAAAAGTAATATTTAGATGCTGAATTTGTAGTATTCATATATTCATAATACTTGCATTAAAAAAAAAAACTAGTCTTAATCTTTCTGTCTGATTCACTCTTAATTTAACCCTACCTATTATTTTTTGTTTTAATTTAAGATTTTTTTAGGAATTTGACTAGAAACTCTTCTGTTATACTCCTTCTATTCCCTAGCTAGTAAAGCAGTTTAGCAACTTAACTAGATAACCCAATCTTGACTTGATATTTACATTGTAGCAGTTAAAAACTTTGCTGATCTGTCCAACCTTTTTAAAAAATTAGCTTCATTTATTTATTGATTAACCAATTTATTTCATAAATTAACCATCTCTGCTTTGTCGGTACAGAAAAACAAATCTAATAAAAAAATAGTTTTTTTTTTTTTATTTTTGGCATGTAACCAGCATGTGAAACTGTGTGGCTCTGATTTCAGCTACCTACTATAAAAGATTTAATTATGTTTGGCATTGACATAGCCAAAGGCATGGATTATCTGTCCAGTCTCAAGTTTGTACACAGGGATTTAGCAGCTAGAAACTGCATGTAAGTTCTTTAACATTAAAAATAAGACTGGCATTGGTTTTATAATGAGGGCTAAAATCTATGTCTTATAACTTTTTATTTAATATTATAACAATAATAACAAAAAAATATTTACTCATCTTGTGTTAACTGCATACTTCCTCATATTTTAATATGTTACAAATGTATGAAACGGATTTTCTCTAAAAGCTGTTAAGCTTAGTATAATCATAATAATGCATTTTGCACGAATAATGAGGAAAGATAACCTTAATCATAATATATATATTAACATACTTTGCTTTATTTATTGACTAGTCTTTTTTAATTAGCATATATCTATGTCCACCTGATTAGAGACACTGAATAAAAGAATGCCAAAATATTTAGCTAAAATACAGTTTTCAAACGACCGAAAAAAAAAATTCTAAATCATACATAATAACATCATAAGCAAAAAACTAGACTTAAGCTTTAGGTCATAAGTTTTAAAAATTTCTGACCCTAGTCGATGCATTTTACATTTGTCTAGCAACTAGATAAATGTTAAATGTAGACATTTTTTTTTAAATATTTAAAAAAAAAACAAGCAAATGTTCCATTCAGGTTGGATGAAGAGTTCCACGTCCGGGTGGCAGATTTTGGTCTAGCCAGGGACATCTATGAGAAAGAATATTACAGCTCTGCTAACAAGAAGGCTAAGCTTCCAGTGAAATGGATGGCCATTGAAAGCTTGGAGAAGGGGACATACAGCCCAAAATCAGATGTGGTAAGGTTATTACCTGCTAATTTATATTTGTAAAATTATTTAATATGTAGTATTACCCTATGATCAGTTGTTTGTGACTGTTTCTTTTGAGTCATTTTCTTTTAAAGTATATGTCCTACTGGATCTACTCATATTTTTTTCAAACCAATCCTTTATCATGCTTCTTATTTAAGCATTAAGAGTTATGTTATGTTGATATATATGAGATTTTCAAGCTCTTTTAGTTTTGTTAAATGTAAAAGTAAAGTAAAGTTCCCTTTCAAACTTGACGGTCTATAGGGCAAGTGAAGTAGAGTTCACTTGTTTCTGTGACCTCGGCATATGAAGAGATCGTGTGGTCAGCACTATACCCAGCCACCTTTAATTTCCCTAATGTGAGTTAGGTACCCATCAGAGTTGGATGGACTCAGGGACGATCTATTTGACAATGTATCAATTGATGTTTTTTTTTACATTTTTAGAATGCTTTACTTGAAGTATTTGATTGTATGTATTAACACTTCAATTGAACAGTGGTCATATGGTGTTGTCTTGTGGGAACTGATGACCAGAGGTCTCATGCCCTATCCTGAAGTGGACAACTGGGATATCATCAGATACCTAAAGGCTGGGAGACGCATGCCTCATCCAAACTACTGCCCTGATCAGCTGTAAGCAATGACTACTCAATGTTATTTTAGTTATTATTGGATATTTTGATTGGCATACTATGTCAAAGTGAATCTTTTTGTTTTAGCTAAAAATTGTGAACTGTTATTATTCTTTCCTTTGCTTTATAATCTAAATGGTTTTAGATAAGCCAAGCAGTATTTCTGCACATTTTTTTTTAAAATTTAGACCTATGACCTTATCCTATTTTTCCCTCAATGAGAAAAATTTACCAACAGAAAATTTGAACTTGATAAGAATAACATTTTCTAAAAGTTTGTTCAATTTTTTTATTTCTTCTAATAATAAAACATTACCTCAAATTTTCTACTACGACCTTGAAAATCTTGGATAAATTAGGGAAATGTAGCAATGCTTCTGTTTATACCATAGAAAAATATTAAATTCTCTTAGATCATTAGACTTCTCTAAATGTTTATTGAATTTAAGCTTAAAATTTTCTGATTTAGCAGTGAATAGTACATTAATTTTATTTTTCACTCATTATCTTTGCCTGTTTAAGGGCAATAACTAGAAATATTACAAATATATATATTTACATAACAATTTCTCAGATATGAAATCATGCAAAACTGCTGGGCCGAGAACCCTTCTGACAGACCAACCTTTGCCGAGCTGGTGGACGACATCACGGACATGGTGAAGCAGATTGAGATGAAGACAGGCATGATGAAGCGCAACATTGAATCCACATACGTCAATGTGGCAGAGTGCAGCCATTACCACTACAGGGACGCTGTGGATGGGATGGGGAACGCCAGGTCCAAGAAAGACCCCTCAAACAACAATCACAAAGTTGAGGAAGAGGATGATGTTTTTGATGATCAGCAAGTAACAGAGCACACGTCATTAAAAGTTTAACCCCTTGCTCATGTGTAAACATGAAAGTGTATTCAGTTGGTACACAGACTACTTTTAAATATTGTATATAAAAATTTCGTAAAAACATTTAAGTTAGGCTAGCATATTTAATAGTATATTTTATTTTTATGTAAGTCCCATTTACCTCACTACAACATAATTGTATTTACAGTATTTTCTTTGTAATTTTTTTTTAAATGAGTTGTATTACAGATTCAGTTTATGTAAATATTATTTTTTGGGGAAAAATTTCAAGTATTACACTTTCATTTGTAATTTTATCAAATAGTTTTTGCATTTCAAATAGGCCTATTCAGCTATCTTTAATTCATTGTAAATAGTATGACCATGTTTAGGCTTTAAAAAAAAAACTACAGTATGCTGTACAAGCTATGAACAGTAACATGAAATAAAGGAAAACAAAATACTTAACTAAGATAGTCAATATCTGTTAACGAATTAATGTACAGTCACTTCTTGTATCATGTGATAATCACTCAGCTATACACAAGTAAAGAACCTTGAATTTTCTTTCACCTGTATATCAATATAATTTTTTATTTTTTTTTGTCATGTTTCACATATATCATAAGCCTCAAAATGTTTAAATTTTCAACTACATTAGTTAGTATGACAATGTCACTTTTTTAATTAAAAAAGATATATTTTCAAAAGTTGTATCCAATTAAAAATAATTATAAATATATACTCGATTTGTTGCAAACGTTTAACTACAAAGAATAAATTGGTTTTTTTCTCTATTATTTATCTTTCATATTGTCCCAAAATCACATAAACTTATAATAAAGTATTGTCCCAGCATATAAAAGCAATATTGTACTTGTTTTCACAATTTTTAAATAAATTTTAAAACATTTTACAACCAAGTGCTAATATTTTAACTTGACAGTGCCTATGTGTAATATATGAAAATCTTTTTTTAATCTGCAGCATTCTACACATTTCATTAAATTGTGTTAACTGCCTTAACCGAAATAAATTTATATAAAATTTTAATAAAAGTGCTGATAATTGTTTTTACCAGAGGGCAATGTATAAAAGTTTTTAAAAATTGATGCAAAGGGAAGTTATAAAAAGGGTGTACATACTTTGTTAGTATTTAATTTAATAAACTTAAAACATTTTAAATAACAGCCTTTAAATTTGTAAAAAAAAAAAGTTTGTACATAATGTATTCTATTGAATAATTCATTTTTTAAATTCATGTTTTTACATTTTTAAAATCTGCCTTAAAATAAGTCTACATGAAAATTATAGAAATGTAATAACATGTTGATAGTTTTTAAATTTTCAATGTTACTTAACTTACTCTTATTTCGTAAAGTGAAACAGGAAAATTAAAGTTTTTTTCTACAAACGTAGGTACAAATATTTAATATACACTAACTTTATAAGCGTTTTATTTGTGTTATTCGATGAAAATGATTATATTAATTGGCAATGTGTTAGAGATTTATTTAGACCCACAACCTTATACAAAAATTTTATACTGAAAAATGTTCACATACCATGTGCTAATACAGAATTACTCTTCAGCATTTTGCAACAAAATGTTTTTAATTTTTTTTTTAAAGTTTACATTTACTTTTAACCCTAAAATGCTAATTCAGTTTATACATATTAAATTATTTTTCTCTCATTTAAATCATGTTTTGTAAGTCAATCACATGTAAGTATATTTGATATTATGGAGAATTGTTCAATCCAGATTTCAATTTTATTATATCCTGATGGGTTAACTCAGGAAGAAAACTGCTGAAATATGTCTTTAACAATATGTTCAGCTGAATATCTTATCAGTTTGCTTTAAAAGTTCCTCAAGGTCTTGCAAATTATCTGATAAAACATAAATTACATCATAAAAATAAATAAAGACTTTAATCAGTTATTGAATTTTTTTAATAATTTAATTTATTTTTACCTATCCCTCATTACTTGTAGTAATTAATGTTATTTTAGGATACTTTTCATATGCTTAAAAGCAAATATGGGTTGCATATTTCATGGATATATTTTGAATGTACAGAAATTGCAGAAATTACTTTTTTTTCTAGAGCATTATACTATTATTTTTATCTTAACATTTCTTATCAAAATATAAAACTACTTTATGTAACAATTCTTAAAATTGATTTGAACTATTTTTTAAAAAGTAAATCAAATTATAGTTTCTAGTAAAACTATCCCTTATTATATTTAAAATACATTTCAACTCCTTACACAATATGCATCAAAATTGTTCAGAATAGTTAAAGCCATGTTATGTATATATGAACTGATAAAATATTGCTTAATTCATGGCTTAATTTATTTAATATACATTGACTTTAACTTTGTTCTCTTTACTCCTTGTCCAGTACACATTCATAAATTAAAAATTGCCTACCTTGTTTAATGCATGTCTTGTAAAAATGTATGAAAAAATCATAAACCTCATGCAATCTTTCAAATTCTTTCTGCCTTAAAAGCAGCAGCAAATTCTATTTATTTTATCTGAACTTTCACTGTTTTGAATTAATTGTTTAAAATAGTTGATGATATACATTATTTTTTTTATATCATCTTTGTAATTATTTATGTTTATACAGATCCTTAGTGTAATTTGTCTCAGTCTGCTTGTGTTCCTAATCTAATCCAACTACAAAAAAGTTTCAAAGTTATTATAGCGATAGTTCAGTAGCTTCAGTCTAATACTAAACAAGTGCCATTTCTTGTCATATTGTCTTTCAATCCTTGGTTGTTTTGTTTTTCATTTTTCTCATTTACCATAATTGCCAAAATCTAGTGTTATCCAGTTGCTCAATTTATTTTACTAATTCTCTGTGTAATTTGTTTTGTTTAAAGGTGGCTAAAGTAAATGGTATCTTCTTCTATATTTGAATTTTTAAATTATTTCTTTCACAGTTTATGGGAAAAAGTTTGATAACTTTATAACTTTCATGAAACTTTATAAAATGTATATTATATACAGATATATCATACATTTTTTATTTTAATTTACAAAATAGACTTGACATAGACTACTTTTATCGGTATATTTTTTTGTTTTATGTATTAAGACAGAAAAATGTTTTAATTATTTCTTGCCCCTAATTGACAAAAATATTAAAAATAACTCGCAGCAATTTTTGTACAATTGTATGTAAATGGTTTTGGAAAACTATAGCATTTGTAATTTTCTGTTTGATGATTATCTTAAAACTAAAAATGACCTATTTTTAATATCAGAATTGCTGGGCATAAATATTGCTTGTTTTCTGGATTATTTTTTGCTTTTCCTCAAATTCACATTCAAGCTCTTAGTGCAGTCAACATATAATTTATATCAGCTGATGCTGTTATATTTAGCCATACCAGATGTTTTTCAATCTTTAGAATTTGTAAAGTAGTTCTTTTTTTTTAATGTGTTTCTGTCATATATTTTTGATGCATAACAACTTCCTATTGAAAATGCATTGTTAAAAAATGCTGCATGAGCATTTTTGTAAAGCTTAAATTTCTACATAAAAGTTGATTTTAATCAGAAAATGCTGATCATTTTTCTATGAGTTTTTCAATAAAAGGATTTTTTTATTATTTTTAGAAAGCATTTAAGTTAAGTTTTATTTTAAGTATTCATTCTGTTTTAAAATTCCTTAAACACAAAGATAATAATAATTTAGTATAGTGCATACTTCTTAATGTATTTAAAATGCATTACATATCAACTTTCTTTAATTTTTATACTCATTAGGAATTGGTACATTTTTATTTTTTATGGTTTTATTTTTATGTTTTGGTAATTATGAAACTTGTTTCTGCGAGGTTCAGTTTTTAGTTCTTTTTTTTATTCAATTTCTTTTTGAAAAATTTATCATTGTTTTTAACAGAGTAATAATTACTGCTATCATTTCTTTGTGTTCATTTAAAAGTTCCTTACCATCATTGAAGTATATATTTTATGTTGCTAATTTACTTGCATAATACATAACCTTATATTAGTATAATCATTGCTCCCTACTAAAATTTGTTTGTAAATAGTCCAATAAATAATTCAATTATGCCCCACCCCCCTCCCCCTAAAAATTAAGTGTTTTACATTATTTTTTGACCTTTTGATCTGACAATGTTCAGCAACTATGACTATTCTTTGTAAAAGAGATATTATTTGTTCAAATAGTATAAGCATTTATATATTAGCTGCTTTTATTTTTTCATAGCACGCATTTAGTCCTAGCTAAACAAAGTCAGAATTGTCAATTGATTTTAAAAATACTATTTTTTATTAATACTTCAACTGTACTTTTCTCTTTGTAGGCCACCTTACACATAAGGATTAATTAATCGTTATTTCTTTGTGGTGTTATTAGTAATAAATTTAAATCCATCCTGAAAAGTAAACATTGTTGATTTGAACTTATTAGTAATTAACAATAGCTTGTGTTTTAAAATGTTAAGAAAGCAATCTGTTGTCCTGGAAGGTTTGTTTTGTTATTGAAGTTGTTACTATTTCTCTATGTAGTTAATAAAAACATGGAGATGGTGTGGTCTCACAGTGGAACTAACTCAACAGTCACAAGTTCAGAAACTTGTCTGGTGCCTGCAGGTTGTGTCCCCTGACTAAAATGTCCTTGTCCAAACCAGGTGGTGCGATCCACTAGGGAAAGAAGCATGAGCTTGTCAGAAACCCTTGTGTCTAGCACCATGCAATATGGATGAGAGAACACTCTAATCTTAACCCTTTACCAGCTGGACTGGCTAAAGATCATAGCTTGAGATGACCCAGAAAATGACCAATTTGACAGCTCGATTAAAAAAAAGACACAGATCTACATGAAAACAATAAAGAGCCAACAAAAATACGCAATCAGTTTAGGCGCATTGGCCGGCTCTCTTGGCCAAAGCCCGAAGAACTTAGCACTAAGATAGTATTTCGCACATTGGCCGGCCTATGCGCGCACTGGCCGGGATGTCCTGGCCAATGTTCTATCTAGGCTAAGTTGTGATCGCGTTTTCATTATTCTGGGTGCGGTTTCATTGTGAGTAACTTATTGTTCGGCTTTTGTTTGTATAGCATTCTATATGCAATGCGACATGGACCAAAAGGACCGTCATATCAACAGACAGACATACCAGATGGCTGTCAAAAGAAAAAAATGTAAATCCATGTTAGTTTCCATATATGGGCTACAACTGTATGTGACAGCCTCCTCCATGATGACAATAATCAAAGAACAAAATCAAAGACAGTCGGCGTCACCGACCACGTGCAACAAGACGGAACGTTCAAAAGACTTTGCTGCGTTCCTTGTAAGTTGAACAATAGTGTCCAAGCGACTTGAGATGGCGTGGGCGTCATAAACCAGATCTTGAGAACATTGAACAAGAAATTGAGGTTGCCATAAATGCAACGACTTCCTCAGCTAACACATCTGCTGCCGTGGCGGAACGTCCAGACCAGTTGCGTGACAATAATGTGGCCAACAGATTCTGTATAGTTTGTGAAAAATATTGTACTGCAGCTCATTCTTGTGGATCCTGTGGCAACGATGTCCATGCTATGTGTGGAATACCCAATGAAGCAGACGAAGGTTTTGGAGGAAATATTACCTGCAGATTATGTCACAACAAACAAGACATCATGGAACACAGGTCAGCAGCTCATACTAGCTTGCAAACTCAAGGTGCTAAGATGCTTGAAACATCAAATACAAAATTTAAAGATGCTGATGTGGGTCACAATGTACGCATCCGTGTTCCAGATGTTGACAAAGGTCGCGGTGATCCCCGAAGCGTGATTGCAGTTGTCATGAGCGTCGAGGGCGGTTTCTACAAATTAGGAACGGAACATTGTGTTCTAAAACTATATTCTAGAAGTGAGTTTTCAATTCTTCACGAAAAACTGCTCTTATTGTCGTCAGTTGGCACTGAGGAAAAATCACTACGAACCATCGCATCTTCACAATCATTGACTGGGGGCCAAGGCTACTCTCACTGCAATTGAACAACCAAGTGCACAACAAATCGTTGCAAGTGTAAAAATAACAAGCTGCTATGTAATTCTAAATGCCATAAAAGTTCAACTTGCTGTAACAAATGATGATATTGAAAGATTGAGACTATAGTACAATAAAAAATGTGAATGTTTCTGTCATTTACTTTAATTAATAATCAATACAAACTTAATTTCATGATCCTTATGGCATAAAAAAAACAAAATCTGCTCATGATCTTCTAATTCGGACTTTGGCCGGTGGTCCCTAGCCAGATGATCTTCTAATTAAGATTTTGGCCGGTCCACCATGGCCAGCGGACTGGCCGGCCAAAGGCCGAAATCAAGCAAAGTTTCGGACTTTGACCGGTCAATTGGAGGAGATATTGGCCAATGCGCGCATTGGCCGGCCAATCCGCGCATTGGCCGGCCAATCCGCGCATTGGCCGACTTCGGGCTTTGACCGTCATATAAATATAAATATAAATATATATATATATATATATATATATATATATATATATATATATATATATATATATATATATATATATATATATATATATATATATACGTATATCGAAGATATTTCAAATTCGGCGCCTTTTTAACACGTTTTTAACACGTTTTTCTTAACTCTGCTTCGCGTTTGTTTGTTGTTAAAATTGACATCGAAAATTAGCCCACTTCTGATTGCTCTAGAGATCTGAAATTTGGCATGCAGGCTACTTTCGCCTAACAATTTCAGATGCAATCATAAAAACTAGCAATTAGAGACCGTAATTAGCTTAATTTAATTACGCCCCAAGGACCATAAAATTGAGGACATGATTTCTAAAGATACCGACAAGACTGGAGGCCTATTGACACAGTTACTTCGACCCCAATCGATGTGAGCGCGCTGGCCGTGATCGTATAATAGTGGTTAGTACTTCGCGTTGTGGCCGCGACAACCCCAGAGTTTCTTCCAGGCATCTCTTCGGGGGGGGGCTAAGCCCCCCCCGAAAATTTTTTACCGCCCCCCCCCCCCCCCCGAACGAAATGAAATTTATATAATTTATATAGAAAATATATACTTTTAACAGTGTCCGCCCCCCCCCCCCCCCGAAGAAAGTTTACCGCCCCCCCGAAGATTTCAAGTGCCCCCCCGGAGAAAAAAGTCTGGAAGAAACACTGGACAACCCAGGTTCGAATCCTGGTCGCTCAAGATTTTTAGTCCGTGTATTTATAAACACTTAGTCAAGTCATACTTAATTAAGTCATTAGATAAAGTAGAAAATAAACTATATAAAAAACTTTTTAAAAAACCACGTTTTTCTTGTGGACTAAAAAGTAGAAAATAAATTTTTCTTTTGTGCTTAAAAATGTAACCCAGTGTTATTGTCACAAAGTTACTTCCTTGTCCCAGACTAACCCTATAAACATTGTATGATGCAGTGTAGACAAAATTTAGATTATTTAACGTACTTACATTTTTTGTTAAACTAAGTATAAGCAATACATTTTTAACCTCGTTTTTCAAGCATAGGTGGAGTCCTAATGTCCCATAAAATAAAATAAGTCATGTCTTCCTGTATGTCATAATTGTGTCTATCAAAAAATTTCAGGAACTCCTAACTTTCTATGGTTTATTTATTTTTCATAAAGATCTATTTCTTTTATTCTTATTTTTTTTTAAAACAGTTATTTTAAAATCATTTAATACATTGCAAAAAAAAAACCTAAAAGCTTTTGTTGTAGTTCAACTTTCCTTTATAAAATCTAGCACTAAGCTGGTCTGGCCTGGTGCTGCTAATTGACAATTGTCGCTATTAAGAGGAGAATGGAGAGCCAGCTAATTACTATGGCTGGGTGACTAATTATTTGTAATAGCCCCAGCAATGCTGATCCTGGTAGTGTTAAATGAAACATATTTATGAACCCAAAGAGTAAGATCATCAAGTCATTAAGTATGTCGCTGTACTTCAGTTTCAAGTGGGTTTAATGTATTGTGGTATGAATCACATTGCTCATTTTCTAACCAATGTCAGCTTGTGTAGCTACAATTTGAAAGCGTGGTTTTTTTTTTTAATTTTAGTTTTTTTTTAAAGGTAAAGATCAGTTTGAGTTATTTTACTTTTATTTATTTATTGCATCAGACTTTGGTTAGTTTGATGGGTTTTTTAACCCATTAAACATATATTTTCAATTTTAACAGTAGTTGAATTAAAGAATTTTTTTTTCAATGAAACTTTATTTCTCTTGTCGTTGTAGTAGTAAATTATTCAAAAACTATTTTTTTTTTTATGTTTTGTATACATACATTTTAATTCTTTATAAACATGTTTGTATTTTTGAATGCAGTTTATTGTGTAGCCTATAAAAAGTTTATATTTTGTCTTAGTTTCTTTCTGGTTAAATTAGTTTAAATTTTTTTGCAAGTGTCAATTTGTTTAAATAAGTACTTCATGATAAATGCT
Source organism: Physella acuta (assembly GCF_028476545.2). Lineage (NCBI taxonomy): Eukaryota > Metazoa > Mollusca > Gastropoda > Physidae > Physella > Physella acuta. The sequence goes on from NW_026733445.1 coordinate 38,308, forward strand.
GGTAGTGAACCACATACACACACTTTCTCTTTACTATAATTGATTGCTTTATACCTTAAGCTTCTAATAATCTAAGCATTTGCCTTCTATGTATACAATATGTGACCTTATATATATTTGCAATAATTATGATGTACGTATGCAACATTTATGTTGTCAGTAGCTAGTCCATGGTAAACCATGCTTGTTTTACAATTGAGCTGGTTTTAGGCCTATTATAGAAACAGCTTTTTCCCTTTATTAAAAGAATATTTAAATGTTTCTTTGATGGCAACTGAGTATTATTTTAACATTAATTCTGTGAGCTAGGTCACCTGTCAGGATAAGCATGCAATATTTGTATTTTGTAAACCATAAACTTTTATCAACACTCTGTTCTGTAGGTATTTGTCTTACCTTTTAAAAAATTACTACTGATTTTGAACTAATGAATACTGAATAGTGAATAGACTTCCCAATTGCAATGGACTTATGTTTTTATAATACTCAGTTATATTTTGTCTTAAAACTTTTTTTTACAACTAATAAGTAACTTTGGTTACTTTAGCAGTCATTAATTGTTAAAAAATTACAATCACTAGTCTCCATTCTTATTTACAGATGCAAGGCAAACAGAAGACAGGGCACAGAGAACATAACAAATCGGTAACGGATGGGTCACATTGAGAACATGCCTCATTTTTTACTGTCACAGACTGCCATCCTCTGTCTTTTCTTTTTTGCTTGCAGTCTAGCTGTGGAGATGAAGAGGTTCACAGCCAGTCCCACAAATTCTCCCCTCCAAACTCTGCTGGTAAAAAGTAATTCAGTTTACGCGGGAGGAAGAAACGCCCTATTTCAACTGAGCACAGACCTGGAAAAAATATCAGAAGTGGACAAGAGTCCCACAGAGAATTGTGAAAACGAAGCCGGTTGTTTCAATGATATAAAAATTGTCCAGTACAATGAAAGGAAAGATTTACTGCTGGTCTGTGGGACAGCTAGTTTTGGTTCTTGCAGTCTGCATTCACTTAAAAACATGTCAGTGTTTCGTGATGTAGGTGGAGCAAACACTGGTCCATATGTTGGCAGTAAAAAATCTTCAAAAGTTGTCCTGACAACGAAAGATGAGAGTAGCACTTTAGACTTAATTTTTGTTTTTCATGAGTATGATGGTAGGGACTTTAACAATTCACCCGTTGCTGTCTCTATAAGAAAGCTAGAATCTGCAAATGCTGACCCAGTGTTAAATTATGCATTATACGACCCAGTTTTGCATCAAATCTCATGGTTAGATATCAATCGGACAATAAAAAATAATTATTATATGTCTTTTATATACACATTCAAATTTGAAGGTTTTATATATTTTGTGATGAACCAACAGAAGAGTTTGAAATATGAAAATGAGGTCCGTGTTAGAATTGGACGAATTTGTTCTCAGTTGGACATTAAACTAGAGTCTTATGTTGAATTGGAACTCTCCTGTCTTGAGGGTGATTTAGAATTTAACAAAGCTACAGATGCAGTGTTTTTTGAAAACACCTTGTACATTTCAACTGTCCGACTTCAGCCATCCAACCGTGATGACATTGATTTCAGCAAAGGGTCCGCCATATGTGAATTCCCTATAGCAAAGATTAACGATGGCTTCAGGCAAGGTATACTGCTTTGTTATAGTGGTTCCAAAGGTTCTCAACTAGAATGGCCCAAGGGTGAGGAATTAGCATGTGTTCAAGATGGTGTAAGTGGATTACATTTTGCTTTTAACAACAATTTTTATATGAATGTATTTGTTTAAATTCTTTCCTTGTTATCATTTATGGGTTGTTAAAAAAAATAAAAATACCAGAGAATGTCAGTGAAAAAAAATAATACTTTTCCCTTCACATTTCTCTTCCAGAAGACAGTTTTCTATATTAATTTTATTTTAGGAAATTTAGTCTCCTGATTTTGTAATCCTCTCTATTTTAAGAAGGACAGAAGTAAAATGTTTAAACATTTTAGTAGCACTTATGAATTTTTCAGCTCATGGTCAGTAAATTTGTCAGTATTGACTACATAATGTGGATGTTTTTGTTAGTACCCATTATGTTTATGTCTTCAATCTTAAAAATAACTAAAGAAATAGTGATATAATTTATATGCTCATTTTGATCAAGATTAGTTACAGTAAACTGATTGCTGCAACTCATCAAGATTGTAGTCCTTCATATAAAAGCAATCTTGGAGTAAGGGCAAGCACTCCCACCAAGAGTACACCTCCTATAATCAAACTGTCAACAATAGTGACATCCATAAAACCTTACTATGTTGCGGCAGACACAACTAAGATGGTGTTCCTGGTTGGAGATACAAATGGAACTATTAGAAAGGTGGTGTATTCTGTTATTCTTCTTTTTTAAAGTTTTGTTTGAACATGTTCCTGTTATTCACTGTTATTCCTGTCAAAGCTGTATTGATTGTATTGAAAACATGTATTATACTACAGATCAGAAAATATGACAACCAATATAAAGAATTTTTAAAAGTCAACCTTGGTCCAAATCCTATTAGTAGCATAGAAGCAGAGTCGGAACAAAACAACAATATGTTCATTCTTACTGGTGATTCAGTAAGTTAAATTTTTTTAATATATAAATTGGGTTATTTTGATGCTTAGTTGTTTTTGTTACTTGTTTTTTTCTGTTTGAAAATACAATTTTCTAAGAACTTATTTTAAAACCAAAGGCAATCATTCATAAGTGTTAAAATGGCAATCATTCATAAGTTTTAAAATGTAAACTATTTTATTTCATTACAAATTCCTAAGACTGGTTTTTTAAGGGTTGGTCCATATATTGTGGGGTAGGTGAGGGGAAGTGTTCAGACTGTTGTTATCATGTATGATAAGGGGGAGGGGAATACAGAAGGTGCGTTGTCACACTTTTTGCAATTTAAAAAAAAAAAATTTTATTCTGAATTTTAGCGGTCGCATTGTAATTTAATTCAAAATAATTTTTGTAAATTGTAATAAATACTGAGCAACTTACCTAATTTAGAACCAGTTCAATTAATATTTTTAGGAAAAATAAACAGTTAAAACTGCTTTTCGTAGAGGGTTAACAGTGAAGCATTACTTCAGTTATTGGGACAGATCAGAGGGATCTAGTTGATGTCGAGCAGTGGAAAAAATTGTCAAAAAGTGTGAGGTCCCTTATAGATGACACCTTATGGAAACTTGCATTCTGAAGCACAGGAAATCTTATCGAGTGCTTCATAAAAATTCAAATTAATCTCATTGTGATTCTTTTTGGAACTTAAGCAATTTTTTCTTACACATTTTTTATTCCTTCAACTTACTCATGAAATAATTGTTGAAACCACTGCAAGAGTTTCACATGTTTGAATAATTTTTTATTTTGAACAAATTTATTACAAACCACATTGTAAATTTAAAAAAAAAAAAACACTTAAGAAACAGCAACAAATCAATGTTTGATTGCAAACTTCTCTAGGTAGTGAAATTTCCTGCGTCCTCCTGTGGTCTTTACTTAGACTGTGAGGCTTGTATAACCAGCAGGGATCCACTGGGGTGTGGGTGGTGTGGGGACTCCTGCACTAACCAGTCTGAGTGTGCAGAGAAAGGCGAGTCTTGGAAAGCCACTGAGAATTTGTCATGCCCACCAATCATTTACTCTGTAAGTACACTAGCTCATTTTTTTTTATAACTCTGTCTATGGTGCATTGACGTCCAGATGCGGTTCTACAGCTCCTTGCACAAATATCAATGGTTATATAATTTCATTTTTACTGGACGGTGGGGTACGATTTTACCCTGCGTTCAGTGGTATGAAAGATAAGTCTGGTGAGAACCAAAGGATAGAATCGAACGATGCAAGTTATTCAAACCGATATCCAAGCCAGTTAGTCGGCGTTTGCCGTGTTGAGGCCTGACTGGCTAATGGGAGACACCTCCTGAGCTGGTGATATCCGTAAAGAAAAAAATAAAATAAAACAACAGCTTCTAAAGTGGATTGAGATAGTCCTAGAATAATATTATTTGATTACTAATTTTACTATTCTGGCGAAACATGTCTATGTTTTTATATGAATAAATATTATTTCATATTTAAAGCTATTTATTTTAAATAACAAATCAACTTTATTTACCTCATCCTAATTAAAATACTGAATATTGAACTAAAAATGTTGTGGCTCTTTAAAAACTGGGAAAGTTTGTAAATTGTAACTTTTGGCTCTTGCGTATCAAAAGGTTGCCGACCCCTGGTTTAAGGAAATAAAAAATCTGATTTTAAATATATGCCTGAAAGATATCAAAATTTCATCATTTCTTTCACATTTTTGTGTTTTAAATTTGATATATTGTTTCTGTCTCAATGTGTTTACAAGTTAGATTTTTAAAATATTCATTATATTTCCAGATTTATCATTCTCTACTTCCTGTACTCTTTTTTTTGTCACAGATCAGCCCAAAATCTGGCCCAACAAAGGGCGGAACAAAATTAACAATCACCGGTAAACTTTTCGGGAATGAAAAAGCTGAAAAAAAAGGGACCATAGGAAAATTTGAGTGTGACATCAATGCAATTGAGTCAAACTCTACTGTGTAAGTTTATAAGCTGGAGAGAGAAATACTGGTGTTTATTTCATTGTTGGTACCTCTATGTTTTCCTGTGCAAGTATATAAACTGGTAGAAAATTTGGAAGCTTTATTTTATTGTTGGTACCCCTATGTTTTCCTATGCAAGTATATAAACTGTTAGAAAAATAGGAAGCTTTATATTATTGTTGGTACCTCTATTTTTGCCTTGCTTGTTTATTGAGATTATTTCCTCTACAAGTGTTGATGGTACGGCAAGAAGAAATTAACTTTTCCACTTTTTGTCTGGGTACATAAAAGTACAGCTTTGTACTATGGGGTGGTGTGGTCGAGTGGTAGAATAAATGAATGCTGACCCAAAGTATCAAGTTTGAATTCGGTTTCAAGTTCTTTGAACGTCCCTGAGCCCACCCAGCTCTGATGTGTAGCCTACCTGGGAAAGTAAAGACAGCTGACCACAGTGTCCCTTCATATGCCGAGGTCACAGAAACTGGTGAACTCTATTTCACTTGCTTCATGGACCATTAGTTTCTAAACAGAAATTTACTTTTTTTTATAAACTGTACTAGAGTGTTATCAAATGCTATGTTGTCAATATTAAATCTAAAACTAATTTACTTTGATTTTACATAATAACATACATACTAATTAATTTCTATGAGTTGGTATACTAATTGATATTAGCTAATAACATTGTAACTTGTTTTATACTCCATTGTAATAACATTTTTGCTTCAACATATAGGGTGTACTGCATTACTAGATCATCCGATACTGAATTCTACAATGTTGTTAACATTTATGTACATGATTTGACCACCCCACTAGAACGCCCATTTCATATCTACGGAGCGAATAACTCTAATGATTTGTTCTTTTATAAGGTATTGTAGACATTAGAACTGCTTAACTTTTTAGAAAAATGTCTATGGAGCTTTTTAATATTAATTTCAATGTTATTATTCCTCATCAAAGGTTCCCACTGTTTCTACCTTTTCACCACAAAGAGGTCCACAGAGGGGAGGTACAAAAATAACCATTTTTGGACAGAATTTGGATATTGGTTCAAGTATCAATGTGACTATTGCCAATAAACCTGCCTGCATTGTTGACACAGACAGGTCTGTAGTTTGATATTGTTCTTTTAAAAAAAAAAAATTATAACTAATTTTTCCTGATTTCATTTTACATTTTTTAAAAATTCTTTACAATTTTAAAATGCAATACGATTTACTTAATATAAACTATAAATAATTTATAAGCACATATATTTTTAAATTAAAGTTTGCCTAAAATTCTTTACCTGTTTTTTTTAGAACGTCTCCAAATGAGTTATACTGCACCACCAGAAAGTGGTCAGAATCTCTTGGTAAAAGACGCCGTCGCTATGCCAACAGGGCTAAGGAATATGGTTCACTGCAAGTGAATATTGACAATGAAAAGTTGACTGCACAGAGTAACGGAGAAGACATTAATTTCTTCTACATGCCTGATCCACAAATAACATTAATCAGCCCTAAAAAGTCAATACTGAGGTAACCTTTTTATTTTCTCCACATCCCTTGCTTCTAAAATTAAACTTAAAACTAATCATTGATTTGTTTCTGTATCAGTAAGCCTCAATTAAATATCTTATATATATATTTTAAAAATTCCTAATTTTTGTTTATAAAATCCAAGCAAATCATGAACCCTGTACAATTTAAAAAGAGTATTTTGTTTTGTTTAGTATACAAGCTAATGCTCCCCCCCCACCCCCTCTAGAAAACAAAAAAGGGGGGTTGTGACCCATAGATTAGGGAATCCATGAGTTATATAATATCCAAGCACTATCCTCAAACTTGCTAATTAAACTGGTTTTTATTAAGTTTTTTTTTTATATTAAATTCAACCACAGTAGAAGTATCTGCTTTCTTAAATTTTGTTTACGATTTCAGTGGAGGAATTCCAATAACAGTCACTGGCAATAACTTAGATGCTTCTGTTGCACCAGTTATGGGTGCAACTTCTAATAATCAAGAATTTGATTCCACCACAGTAAGTTGTAGAACTTTTGGTAGTTAAGGCAAGGAAACTATCCAGATTTTTCTCATTTGACAGTAAAACTTATATAATAAAAAATTATTCTGTAAATAATGAAATGACCAGTCTTCTTTTGTAAAAGTAATAACATTAGTTGTTTTTTTTTTAAGTTTTGAGAACAGTTTCATTATCTCATATCTAAACACAGACATGCAAGGTTGATAGTGGTGGAACTACAATGATCTGTCCTTCGATAAATATTCCGAAACCAGAAAATGTTCAAGCCTATTTTTTGTTTGATGGAAATAAAGTGGAGTTGCAGTCATGTAAGTTTACTCACTTAACAAAGTACAAAACTATTTTATTTTTAACTTGCACTATAAAAGGTAAATACCTGTAATCAGGGTTCGTACGCAGTCTGGAAAAAGTCTTGAATTTAGAAAAGTGAATTTAAGACTTAAAAAAGTCTGGAAAATCGCTAGTTTTTGGGCTGGATTTTTTAAAAGTCTGGAAAAAGTCTGGAATCCAGTTTTAGAAACAAAACTCCGAAGTCCATATTTTCCAAGTTAAAAAATTGCTATTTTTAGGTGAAATTACTCCAATTTTTTTCCCCGCGCTATCGCGCGGGTTTACACTGTTGTGACTTTTTTCGCTGGTTCGCAGAAAAAAAAAATGCTCAGATACTACGTCATTGGAAGAGGAGGGGAAGGGAGGGAAGAGATATTTTGTGTTGCGACTGACCGTGTGAATGTGTTACAAGTATTTAAAATTGTCATTTAAATTTAATGAAAGAATGATCGCCTTCAGAATTGTTAGGCTCTCGATTTTACCCGCTATTTTTCATTGTTTAAGTTTGCACGCAGACAGTCATAACAAAAAAATTATGTGGGAGGTGTATGAATGGTAGTTTAGATATAATTTATTTGTCTCTGAGGGTCATCCGTTTATGACATCCAAAGAAATTTCGGATTTTAACCCCCCCCCCCCCTCCCCCTTCCACACGCGTTCACTTACTTTGGGTTAATATTAACATTTATAAGATTAATAAGTCGCGAGGCCTCCTTGGGTTCATACCCGTATTTCTGTTTGCTTCAGTCGTCCATAAATGACGTCACACTCGGGAAAAGTCGGAAGGAGGGTTTCAGAAAGTTTGACGACACGCTCTTGCAATAATGTTAGGGTAGATATAAATACCGTGTTTTCTTTACACGCTGGGATGGTTTTTAAAACACAAGCATAGATTTCAATGCTGACGATTAAAGCTAGACTACCCCGCCCCTTCTTGTAACTACGGTCACTTGTGTGAACTCACCATGACCCCAAGTTTGTAGTTGGTACTGCTGGGTAAGGAGGGTGGGGGTATAAGTCACATCTCAGTTCATGGTATGACGTATTAAACAGGCATACTGAAGCCTAGACCACTATGACCTCACAATGACCCCTTCACCGTGTCTTGTGGTTGTGGGGGGAGGGGGGGGGGAGGATACCGGCAATTTTTTTTTTATTGCAGAACCGTTCCTCAGCTATAAGTAGTATAAGTGTATAAGCATAAACAGTGAGTGATGTGGTTACAACCTGCAGAATGTTTTTTTTTTTGCTCCAATTTTTTTCCTTACAAGTAGCCTATATTAGGCTACTTAACAAGAGCAGGCCTAAATTAATACATTACGTTAGTATTCTTTAAAGTAATTAACTCTCACTATTATGCAATACCATTTTAATGATAGTTTAATTGAAAACATAAGCAATTTGATCATGAACAGATTACATAAGTCTAATGTTTAAAACAAAATAGCTGCATCATTTTAATCAATTATTTTAATTGTTAAAACTTTAGGTGGAGTTGAGTAGGCAATCTAGAAAAGTGATTTTCTGTCAATTTGGCTAAAGAAAGTTCAATATAAATATATCTCAACTGCCTAAAATAAATGTCAATTTAGTACAAGTAATTATGAGAGTACAAATGGTGCATCATTTTATAAATTATTCGCGAACACATTATCTGTATAAAGTCTGGAATTTTTCCAAAAAAGTCTGGAAAATGTCTGGAAAAAGTCTGGAATTTCATTTTGAAAAAGTAGTACGAACCCTGTGTAATAACTATATGTTATCACTAAATTGACATAAAAGAATGTTCTTGTATCCCATTTCCTATTTTTGATGCTTGAACAATCAAATATTTGTCAAATATTTGTCAATATTTATATCAAATGAAGCTTTCAATTATTGAAGTTGTTTTGTTGTTTTTTTTTACATTAAATTTCAATAAAATCTCTTTTGCCACCCTTGTAACTCATAATAAAATTGTGCGTGTGTTCATTTTTCTAATGTTTTTCATCTTATTTCTTTTCAACAGTTATATCGGACATACATTATTATCCAGATCCAGTTATTCTAAAATTCAAAAAAACTGTCATACAAAGTGAAGTGGATAAAGAAATTATTTTTTTGGTAAGAACATTTTGTTTGTTTGAGATTTGGTTTTTGGCAATTATATACTTCTTTTCAAATATTGTATAATGCGTTTAGGCAATTTCTTGTCGTTTCAAGCAAAATAACAGGTTAGGCAGTTGGAGTTGTTCTTTTTTTCTATTCTATTTCTAACTTTTTTGAAATGTGTAATTATTAAGTGGTTTTAAAATTGTATATCTGAGCCACTTTACCTTTTAATATTTAGTCTTTTTTTTTCATATTTCAAATACAGCAATTATTATTTTTATCAGGATATATATATATATATATGTCATTTTATCCTTTGTTAATCATTACCCTTATATCTCCTACATAGCTCTGTATGTTTTTTTCAACATCATATCAACTCTTTAACTTGTCACTATCAATGAGCATTCTATTCAAAATTTTAAGGGAATCTATGCCAAACTGATATTCATATTGTTTTCTTCTATTTAATGAAAAATAATACAACACGATTACATTATAATCATAACAAGATATACTCGTCATCTGTTCATGTGATTAAATATAATTAAAAACTTAATTTAAACTTTCATTTCAGGGCAAGGACCTGTTGTCAGTCAACAAAAGAGACATAATTGTGACAATTGGAGGCAAATTGTGTAATGTGACATATATTGATGCAAGTGAATTTAAATGCAAGCCAAATGTGTCTGGATTAAAAGTTGATGGCGGACCAAAGTATGCTGTTCAGGTGGGGATTTTCTAAATATTTTTACTGCACAGGCTTGTCATTCTGGGTTGGCACATTTTACCTGTTATGTTGTGAGATTCAAAAAGCCTTTTGTCTTTGTATAACACTAACTTCTATTGTCAATTATTTACCTCATGTGCTAAGTAATGTATTACACGTTGTTGTTGTTTTTTACTCTAAAAAAGTTCTTTCTTAATTTTAACCACCTTTCAGTTAAACAGCCTTGTTCAAATTCATTTAAGTTGGTCTTTGCTTTGTGAAAATCACATTTTTAAAAATCCCCTCTAGATAAACAGTTATCTTGTCTGATAAGTAATTGGATTTTTAAATTAAGTCCAGTTCCATTGACCATAAGGCATATTGAGCAGAGTTTTCTTTTTTTTTTACCTTGACATTTCACAGTTTTCACTACCCTAATATAGTCTCATTTATTGACCCCAAAGTGGGAGTTAAGTCTTCAGTCAAGTTTTACTTAAAGTTACTGCAGCTCTCGTATATGGTCAGCACAATGCTATACTTTAGCAGATTCACATAAGGAACTCCACATAGTCAACTCAGCGAGATATTACGGGCTCAAACCCAGGAAGAGAACTTATTACTTTTAAGTTAGCAATTTTATGTCTACCCATGTGACTAGCTACATTATCTCTTCATATGCCGAGGTCAAGAAACAAGAAACTCTAATTCATCTGTCCAATGGATTGCTAGGTCTAAAGAAGAATCTTTACCTTTACTTTATGTGACTAGCTAACCCTAACTTATATAAAAAATATATTAAAATTATACAGAATTTTATGATGTACCTCATTGAAGTTTGTCTTTAATTGAAACAGATTAAAATAGGAAACTTGGCCTTCAACACAACAGAGATTGGTCTCATTGAATACCTACAAGCAGCGGCAACTGCTATCTCAGGTGGCATCATTGCACTCATCATCATCCTCAATCTTCTTTTTATGGCTGTTATTATACTGCTTATAGTCATGAGGCGCCAACGGTGTGGATTCTTCAAGTACGTATTGCATTTAGGTTGTTTTCTTTTGTGTGTGTGTTCGAGAAGGGTGCAAGCAACTCTTTGTTTAAGGTGTAGGATAGATTTAAAAAAAGTAAAATTCCCTCATATCATCCATCACATCATCCATTAACCAGGTGAAGTAGAGTTCTTGAATTTTTAAAATCCTTATGATTGAGTGGTCAGCAGTACAAGTTATTTCACACAGTACATAGCCACTATTACATACCCTGACTAGAATCAGATCCCATTATGTCCCCTAACTAGAATCAGATACAGTTATGTCCCTTGACAAGATTTATATACCATTCAGAGCTTTAGTTAAGAATTCCAAATAAAAAAGACTAATGCTCATTCTCTTGACCATGTCATATAGCATAAAAAATTTTACTATAAAGAATTTAATTTGATTAATGATTTTAAAAAAGGTTTTGTTTTTTAACCAGCTAAAAAGCATTGCTAAATTGTCATGTAACAAACTAAATAGTATTAATATATCTACAACAATAATACATGCATCTGTATTTTATTATAAAATGTAGACCACCAAAGTATACAGTCAACAATCAAGTCCAGTTCACCCAAGAGAATACACCATTGAGGGCGGAGTCATTTCACACAAATAATCGTATGTCCTCATTTATAAATTATAGTATCCTACTTGCTATATTTGAATGTTGACAACAGAAATTAAATTAAATCAGTTAAATTTTCTTTAAATAAGTCTCCTCATTTTTAGGTTTCAAGTATCTAAGAAATACTGTTTTTTTTCAAATTAAATTAATTTCATTATCAGAAAAGTGAATTGTATAGCTTTATATATTTTTAGAGATGTGTTGTTTTTTTGTTGCCTTTTTCCTTGTCACTTTTTTCTGTCAACTTATCCTATATCGCATTTGTCCATGTCACCTCACAGAGTACAGTGATGGTGGTGCAGTGAGTGTAGGAGCTGAAGCCCACGCCCACATTGATGAAGAGACCCTGAGGTTAATTGAATCAGAACATCTTCTAGTGGACAGGGATTGTCTAGTCCTGGCTGATGAAATAGGAAAAGGTGCGTTGGTCAGCTTGTGTAGCTCTATTTCTCTCAAAAGCTAGTAAATTATGTACTTTTAGAATTTGTTTTTCTGTGAAGGTGGTAAATTTTATTAGAATTCCATTCTATGGATTGCTTGAATAAATTATACAAATGTTATAGATTGTCACATTTTTTTAAAGTATGCTTTTGTGCATGAGTTATACCATTTTTTTATAATTTCTGTTGTATTTCTAAAAGTCCTTCAGTTGGAGTAACATATTTTCTTAAAATTAACATAATTTATATAGAATTTGTTAGAACACTATTCAGTTTTTCTTTTATTTATAGGCAATTTTGGATGTGTGAAAAGAGGATTTTTAACCTTACCTGAGCAGAAAGGAGACATACTAGTAGCTGTGAAAACTTTACATGGTATGGTAACATAGGTTCAGTTGAAGAATTAGTTGCCTTCTGTTTTAATGAAACAAATTATCTAAGTTGAAGAAACATTTAAGAATTTATTGCCTTTGTTAAAAAAATCTAAACTTAAATTTGTCCTTAAAATGTCTCTAGGTAATAGAACTATGGATACAGCTGGGACTTAGAGCCAGCATATTATAACTTAGCTTATTATTTTAACTATAGATATTTTCAATAAAAATTTTATCCCAAATTTAGTATTTTTCTGTCATAAAAATAAATCCATTAATTTTTAATTATATTTTTATTGAAATGTTAAAAAAACGTGTGTTTCCTATCTGGTGGTTTACAGACAACAACCCAAGAGATATAGAGCTGCAAGGTTTCCTCCAGGAGGCCCTCAGGATGAAAGACTTCAACCACCCGAATGTGTTGGCTCTGATTGGAGTCTGTCTAGACCTGGATGAGATGCCTCTTGTGGTCCTGCCCTTTATGAAACATGGAGATTTACTTACATACATACGAGATGAGAAAAATGTAAGTGGTTAGCACGTTTTTAAATAGGAGCAACAATTTTTAAAAGTGGTACCCATCACAAGCATGTTACAAAAATAATCAGTTATAATTCACTCCTACTATAATGGAGATGAGTTTCTCTTGTTTGCACATATATTTTAATTATTACTTCCTAACACAAGTTTTCTTTTATATTTTGTGAAATCACTTAAAGTGAAAATGTAATTAAAACTTCCTTATTACTCATGTTATGGTTTGACTTGATGAGCCCACTAGAAAAACACAATTTATATTTCTATCAGCGAATGATTAATTCTTAAGTGTTGAAATGAATCATTTGATGATGGTACTACTCAGTGCTTTAAAAAAAAAAGACTGACTTCCTTTGACTGTTTAAGCCTTAGTTCTGTTGTAAACAATTTTATTTTTTGTTTTCATCCCCTATTATTGTAGTCACACATTATCCTAACCTAATGTTCTATAACAGTTTAGTTTAAGTTTTATTTTTTGAAGGCATGTTTTTTTGGTTCAGTTACCTTAGAAAAAGAAAATAAGAATATTGTACTGGTGAAAAAACCCCAAAAAAAAAAGGAATCTTAAATAAACAAAAGGGTTTACAACCTTAGATTTTTATTCTAATGAACCATAAATAACTTTATTTTATTGGAACTCTTTATCTCATTGTACTCCCAAGATGATCTGGCATAATGGATAGTGGCAGAATATCCATTGTAGTTTTATATACCCATCTTTTTTTTTATGATTTATGCATCTGCAGTAATATACCCACCATGTTGCCATCCAAAACATCAACTTCATAGTTACTGAATGGCTATATTTACTGAATGGCAACTTCAGTGACACACTGAATTTGTAGTATTCATATGTTCATAATACTTGCATTAAAAAAAAAAACTAGTCTTAATCTTTCTGTCTGATTCATTCGTAATTTAACCCTACCTATTATTTTTTGTTTTAATTTAAGTTTTTTTTTAGGAATTTGACTAGAAACTCTTCTATTATACTCCTCCTATTCCCTAGCTAGTAAAGCAGTTTAGCAACTTAACTAGATAACCCAATCTTGACTTGATATTTACATAGTAGCAGTTAAAAACTTTGCTGATCTGTCCAACCTTTTTAAAAAATTAGCTTCATTTATTTATTGATTAACCAATTTATTTCATAAATTAACCATCTCTGCTTTGTTGGTACAGAAAAACAAATCTAAAAAAAAAATAGTTTTTTTTTTATTTTTGGCATGTAACCAGCATGTGAAACTGTGTGGCTCTGATTTCAGCTACCTACTATAAAAGATTTAATTATGTTTGGCATTGACATTGCCAAAGGCATGGATTATCTGTCCAGTCTCAAGTTTGTACACAGGGATTTAGCAGCTAGAAACTGCATGTAAGTTCTTTAACATTAAAAATAAGACTGGCATTGGTTTTATAATCAGGGCTAAAATTTATGTCTTATTACTTTTTATTTTATATTATAACAATAATAACAAAAAAATATTTACTCATCTTGTGTTAACTGCATACTTCCCAATTACACATGTATGAAATGGATTTTCTCTAAAAACTCTTAAGCTAAGTAAAATGCATTTTGCATGAATAATGAGGAAAGATAACCTTAATCATAATATATATTAACATATTTGCATTATTTATCGACTAGTCTTTTTTAATTAGCATATATCTATGTCCACCTGATTAGAGACACTGAATAAAAGAATGCCAAAATATTTAGCTAAAATAGAGTTTTCAAACGACCGAAATATTTTTTCTAAATCATACATAATAACATCATAAGCAAAAAACTAGACTTAAGCTTTAGGTCTTAAATTTTAAAAATTTCTGACCCTAGTCGATGCATTTTACATTTGTCTAGCAACTAGATAAATGTTAAATGTAGAAAAATTTTTTTTTAAATATTTTTTAAAAAACAAGCAAATGTTCCATTCAGGTTGGATGAAGAGTTCCATGTCCGAGTGGCAGATTTTGGTCTAGCCAGGGACATCTATGAGAAAGAATATTACAGCTCTGCCAACAAGAAGGCTAAGCTTCCAGTGAAATGGATGGCCATTGAAAGCTTGGAGAAGGGGACATACAGCCCAAAATCAGATGTGGTAAGGTTATTAACCTCTTAATTTATATTTGTAAGATCATTTAATGTATAGTATGAGTAATTTTGAGTAATTTTTTTTTTTAAAGTATATGTCCTACTTTATTTACACTTATTTTTTTCTAACTAATCATTGGTCATGCCTCTTGTTTACCAATTTAAGAGTTTAGTTATATTGATATAGATGACCTTTTCAACAGCTTTTAGGTATGGTTAAATGTATCAATTGATTTATCTTTTTTTTTACATTTTTAGAATGCTTTACTTTAAGTATTTGATTGTATGTATTAACATTTCTTTCAAATTGAACAGTGGTCATATGGTGTTGTCTTGTGGGAACTGATGACTAGAGGTCTCATGCCCTATCCTGAAGTGGACAACTGGGATATAATCAGATACCTAAAGGCTGGGAGACGCATGCCTCATCCAAACTACTGCCCTGACCAGCTGTAAGCAATCACTACTCAATGTTGTTTTAGTTATTATTAGATATTTTACTTGGCATAAAATGTCTTCATGAATCTTTTTGTTTTAGCTTAAAAAATGTGAACTGTTATTATTCTTTTCTTTGTTTTGAAATCAAGATAAGCCTAGCAGTTTTTCTACATATTTTTATTTAGACCTGTGACCTTTTCCTATTTTTCCTCTTTGAGAAAAATTTTCCAACAGAAAAATTGAACTTGATAAGAATGACATTTTCTAAAAGTTTGTTTCAATTTTTTATTTCCTCAAATAATAAAAAAAAATTACCTCAAATTTTCTAATACCACTTCAAAAATCTTGGATAAATTAGGTCACGCAACAACCTACTATAAGTTTTTCTGCACATTTAAAAAAAGTTTACACTTGTGACCTTTTCCTATTATTCCTCTTTGAGAAAAATTTACCAACAGAAAATTTGAACTTCATAAGAATAACATTTTCAAAAAGTTTGTTGAAATTTTCTATAATAAAATAATATTACCACCTCAAAAATCTTGGATAAATTAGGGAAATGTAGGTCATTAGGCTTCTCTAAATGCTTTTTTTTTTAATTTAAGCTTTACATTTTCTGATTTAGTGGTGTTTAGTAGATTAATTTTATTTTTCACTCATTATCTTTGCCTGTCCAAGGGCAATAACCAGAAATATTACAAATAAATATGTATACATAATAATTTCTCCAGATATGAAATCATGCAAAACTGCTGGGCCGAGAACCCATCTGACAGACCAACCTTTGCCGAGCTGGTTGACGACATCACGGACATGGTGAAGCAGATTGAGATGAAGACAGGCATGATGAAGCGCAACATTGAATCCACATACGTCAATGTGGCAGAGTGCAGCCATTACCACTACAGGGATGCTGTGGATGGGATGGGGAACGCCAGGTCCAAGAAAGACCCCTCAAACAACAATCACAAAGTTGAGGAAGAGGATGATGTTTTTGATGATCAGCAAGTGACAGAGCACACATCATTAAAAGTTTAACCCCTTGCTTGTGTGTTAACATGAAAGTGTATTCAGTTGGTACACAGACTACTTTTAAATATTGTATATACAAATGTTGTAAAAACATTTAAGTTAGGCTAGCATATTTAAATATATATTTTTTATGTAAGTCCCATTTACCTCACTACAACAAAATTGTATTTACAGTATTTTCTTTGTAATATTTTTTTTTCTTTTTTTAATGAGTTGTATTACAGATTCAGTATATATAAATATTATTTTTTTGGGGAAAAAATTTTAAGTATTACACTTTCATTTGTAGTTTTATCAGATAGTTTTTTGCATTTCAACTAGGCCTACTCAGGTAACTTTGACTTATTGTAATTAGTATGACTATGTTTAGGCTTTAAAAAAAAAACTACAGTATGCTGTACAAGCTATGAACAGTAACATGAAATAAAGGAAAACAAAATATTCCACTAAGATTATCAATATCTGTTAACAATAATATTAATGTGCAGTGACTTAAGTATCATGTGATAATCACTCAGCTATACACAAGTAAAGAACTTTGAATTTTCTTTCACCTGATATCAATATAATTTTTTTTTTATTTTTTGGTCATGTTTCACAGATATCATAAGCCTCAAAATGTTTAAATTTTCAATTACATTAGTTAGTATGACAATGTTACTTTTTTTATTGAAAAAGATATATCTTCAAAAGTTGTATCCAATTAAAAATAATTATAAATATATACTCGATTTGTTGCAAACGTGTAACTACAAAGAATAAATTGTTTTTTTCTCTATTATTTATCTTTCATATTGTCCCAAAATCACATAAACTTATAATAAAGTATTGTCCCAGCATATAAAAGCAATAATGTACTTGTTTTTACAGTTTTTAAATAAATTTTAAAACATTTTACAACCAAGCGCTAATATTTTACCTTGACAGTGCCTATGTGTAATATATGAAAATCTTTTTTTAATCTGCAGCATTCTACATATTTCATTAAATCGTGTTAACTGCCTTAACCGAAATAAATTTATATAAAATTTTAATAAAAGTGCTGATAATTGTTTTTACCAGAGGGCAATGTATAAAAGTTTTAAAAAATTGATGCAAAGTGAAGTTATAAAAAGGGTGTACATACTTTGTTGGTATTTAATTTAATAAACATAAAATTTTTAAAATAACAGCCTTTAAATTTGTAAAAAAAAGTTGTACATAATGTATTTTATCGAATAATCGATTTTTTAAATTCATGTTTTTACGTTTTTAAAATCTGCCTTAAAATAAGTCTACATGAAAATTATAGAAATATAATAACATGTTGATAGCTTTCAAATTTTTAATATTACTTAACTTACTCCCATTTTGTAAAGTGAAACAGGAAAATTAAAGTTTTTTTCTACAAACGCAGGTACAAATATTTAATATACACTAACTTTATAAGCTTTTTATTAGTGTTATTCCTTGAAAATGATTATATTAATTGACAATGTGTTAGAGATTTATTTAGACCCACAACCTTAGACAAAAATTTTATACTGAAAAATGTTCACATACCTTGTTTACATTTACTTTTAACCCTAAAATGATAATTCAGTTTATACATATTAAATTATTTTTCTCTCATTTAAATCATGTTTTGTAACTCATTCACATGTATGTATATTTGATATTATGGAGAATTGTTCAATCCAGATTAAAATTTTATTATATCCTGATGGATTAACTCAGGAAGAAACTGCTGAAATAGGTCTTTAGCAATATGTTCAGCTGAATATCTTATCAGTTTGCTTTAAAAGTTCTTCAAGATCTTCAAGATCTTGCAATGTATCTTAAAACATAAATTACTTCATAAAAATAAATAAAGAGTTTAATCAGTTTTTGAATTTTTTTAATAATTTAATTTATTTTTACCCATCCCTCATTACTTGTAGTAAGTAATATGATTTTATTATACTTTCATATGCTTACAAGCAAATATGGGTTGCATATTTCACGGATATATTTTGAATGTACAGAAATTGCAGAAATTACTTTTTTTTTTCTAGAGCATTATACCAACATTTTTTTTTATCTTAACATTTCTTATCAAAATATAAAACTACTTTAACTTTAAGTAACAATTCTTAGAATTTATTTGAACTATTTTTTAAAAAGTAAATCAAATTATAGTTTCTAGTAAAATTATTCCTTATTATATTTAAAATACATTTCAACTCCTTACATAATATGCATCAAAATTGTTCAGAATAGTTACAGCCATGGTATGTATATATGAACTGATGAAATATTGCTTAATTCATGGCTTAATTTATTTAATATACATTGACTTTAACTTTGTCCTCTTTACTCCTTGTCCAATACACATTTATAAATTAAAAATTGCCTACCTTGTTTAATGTATATGTCTTGTAAAAATGTATGAAAAAAATCATAAACCTCATGCAATCTTTCAAATTCTTTCTGCCTTAAAAGCAGCAGCAAATTCTATTTATTTTATCTGAACTTTCACTGTTTTGAATTAATTGTTTAAAATAGTTGATGATATACATTATTTTTTTTATATCACCTTTGTAATTATCTATGTTTATACAGATCCTTAGTGTAATTTGTCTCAGTCTGCTTGTGTACCTAATCTAATCCAACCACAAAAAAGTTTCAAAGTTATATTATAGCCATAGTTCAGTAGCTTCAGTCTAATACTAAACAAGTGCCATTTCTTGTCATATTGTCTTTCAATCCTTGGTTGTATTGTTTTTCATTTTTCTCATTTACCATAATTGCCAAAATCTAGTGTTATCCAGTTGCTCAATTTATTTTACTAATTCTCTGTGTAATTTGTTTTTTAAAGGTCTTTGATAAGCTCATTTCCCAGTGGGTGGCTAAAGTAAATGGTATCTTCTTCTATATTTGATTTTTTAAATTATTTCTTTCACAGTTCATAAGTAAAAAGGTTGATAACTTTATAACTTTCATGAAACTTTATAAAATGTATATTGTATACAGATATATCATACATTTTTTATTTTTATTTACAAAATATACTTGACATAGACTACTTTATCGGTACATTTTTTTGTTTTATGTATTAAGACAGAAAAATGTGTTAATTATTTCTTGCCCCTAATTGACAAAAATATTAAAAATAACATGCAGCAATTTTTGTACAATTGTATGTAATTGGTTTTGGAAAACTAAAGCATTTGTAATTTTCTGTTTGATGTTTATCTTCAAACTAAAATGATCTATTTTTAATATCAGAAATGCTGGGCATAAATATTGCTTGTTTTCTGGATTATTTTTTGCTTTTCCTCAAATACACATTCATTCAAGCTCTTAATTAGTGCAGTCAACATATAATTTATATCAGCTGATGCTGTTATATTTAGCCATACCAGATTTTTTTCAATCTTTAGAATTTGTAAAGTAGTTCTTTTTTTTAATGTGTTTCTGTCATGATATATTTTAGATGAATAACATCTTCCTATTGAAAATGCATTGTTAAAAAATACTGCATGAGCATTTTTGTAAAGCTTAAATTTCCACATAAAAGTTGATTTTAATCAGAAAATGCTGATCATTTTTCTATGAGTTTTTCAATAAAAAGATTTTTTTATTATTTTTAGAAAGCATTTAAGTTAAGTTTTATTTTAAGTATTCATTCTGTTTTAAAATTCCTTGGTTAAACACAAAGATAATAATAATTTAGTATAGTGCATACTTCTTAATGTATTTAAAATGCATTACATATCAACTTTCTTTAATTTTTATACTCATTAGGCATTGGTACATTTTTATTTTTTATGGTTTTATTTTTATGTTTTGGTAATTATGAAACTTGTTTCTGCGAGGTTCAGTTTTTAGTTCTTTTTTTTATTCAATTTCTTTTTGAAAAATGTATCATTGTTTTTAACAGAGTAATAATTACTGCTATCATTTCTTTGTGTTCATTTAAAAGTTCCTTACCATCATTGAAGTATATATTTTATGTTGCTAATTTACTTGCATAATACATAACCTAATATTAGTATAATCATTGCTCCCTACTAAAATTTGTTTGTAAATAGTCCAATAAATAATTCAATTATGCCCCACCCCCCTCCCCCTAAAAATTAAGTGTTTTACATTATTTTTTGACCTTTTGATCTGACAATGTTCAGCAACTATGACTATTCTTTGTAAAAGAGATATTATTTGTTCAAATAGTATAAGCATTTATATATTAGCTGCTTTTATTTTTTCATAGCACGCATTTAGTCCTAGCTAAACAAAGTCAGAATTGTCAATTGATTTTAAAAATACTATTTTTTTATTAATACTTCACCTATACTTTTCTCTTTGTAGGCCACCTCACCCATAAGGATTAATTAATCGTTATTTCTTTGTGGTGTTATTAGTAATAAATTTAAATCCATCCTGAAAAGTAAAAATTGTTGATTTGAAATTATTAGTAACAGCTTGTGTTTTAAAATGTTAAGAAAGCAATCAGTAGTCCTGGAAGGTTTGTTTTATTATTGAAGTTGTTACTATTTCTCTATGTAGTTAATAGAAATATGGAGATAGTGTGGTCTCACAGTGGAACTAACTCAACAGTCACAAGTTCAGAAACTTGTCTGGTGACTGCAGGTTGTGTCCCCTGACTAAAATGTCCTTGTCCAAACCAGGTGGTGCGATCCACTGGGGAAAGAAGCATGAGCTTGTCAGAAACCCTTGTGTCTAGCAGCATGCAATATGGATGAGAGAACACTCTAATCTTAACATTTTTCCAGCTGGACTGGCTAATGATCATAGCTTGAGATGACCCAGAGAATGACCAATTTGACAGCTCGATTAAAAAAACACACATAGATCTACATGAAAACAATAAAGAGCCAACAAAAATATGCAATCAGTTTTTTTACTCATTTTAAAAAACATAATAAAAGTTATATACACTTCTGCATTTCATAGAAAATATTCATGACAGCTCATGTTTTAAAATTACATACCACTTTTGTGTATTCTGACATCTTTTTAAGTCTAGTGGTACAATTTATGAAGCTCAAATTGTTTTAAAATTTTGTATTGATGATGCTAAAACAACACAGGAGAATCATTGCAACAAACAAGCTGGGAAATCACAAACTTATAAATAAAAAAACATTTTGTTCTTCTAGAGTTAAATATAAATTGTCTATTGCACACAAATTCGACACTGAATTCTTTGAGAATAGTCTTAGTTCATTTTTAGTATTTTTATGCCTGACATTTAATCATTTTGCTTTCTATACACGAATCTGTGACTTTTTTTGACAACAGAATAAATATAACAAGTATAAAAAAATGGAAATGCATTTCACTATACAAAATACCATCTGCACCAAAAAAATCTGCCTCTTCAAAAATAAAAATAAATGATTTTCACACTCAAAATTCGAAACAAACTATGATGCTACTATATTAAAATTAACATTACATTTAATTCTGAATAGTTAGAGAAGATTAAAGGTTAATTTAGTTACTGGATGATGTTTTAGTTTAACCATTAATGTCCCATTCATTCTACCAAAACTCCACCCATGACGGCCCAATGTAAGGAGCATAACTCTGTATGATCAAGTGAATAGTTTCACAAAATATTTGTTTTTGTCTAAATGAAATTGAAAATTAAGATAAAAACTACTGCTTAATGTTGGGAATAAACCTGGCTTTCCAACAGTATTAAATAGAATATATTATATTCGGTACAAGTACAGAATAAAAATAAAAAATGTCGGAGAAAATTCAAAACAGGTCATTTTCGGTAGTCAACTTTATTTATTTTTGTCTAAACAACTATGCATCGAATTTAACAGTTAAATATCAATTTGATTATCTTTAAGATATATAATTCATAAAATACATGCCTAGATACGTTTAGAGGCATTATTTTATTTTATTTTTAATATTAAATCAACTAAAAATTGGACAGATGAGTCTAAAATTTCGAGATGGAAAGAAACTATTATTTTTTATCTTTCAAAAGCGCCATTGAAATTAGAAGACCGGAAAAGGACGCTGAAACTATCCGACTTCCTGTTTAGTTAAAAATTAGGATTTGTAGGCCAAATTTTAGTGAAACAAATTTAATTTTTCTATGCGTATTGTAAGCGGGCGGCAGCGGGCGTTACGGGACATTAACGGTGTCGGGCGGCAGCGGGCGTTACGGGACATTAATGGTTAAAGAAGTAAGATTTAAATCCTTGGGTACTTGAACAAGTTGCTTTTCATTTTATCTTTTTTTCTTTAAACCTTAGTGAGCGTACATTTTTAAAGAAGAGCATCTGTCACTTCATTTATAAAACCAATTGAATTTCAATTTTATTTAATTAACAACTATAATTTTATTAAATGGTACAATGAGCAATTTCTGGAAAGGTGATTTAATTTTAACCCAAAAAATTGTAATATTACTTATCTTAAAAAATTGTATAAGCCTACATTTCACGGGGAAATCTTAGGTTCCTAGGAAAATCAATCCTTTACAACATTAAAGTTAGCAAAACAAAGAATGAGTCGTAATTTCCTTAAATGCATCCTTATTACCATTTAAAACACACAACAGCCTAACTTAGTGCTGGTTATGCATAATTTTTTTTTTTTAAAAAAAAAGGCTTCTCTTCACACCTAACATCTTTTAAAATAGGTACATACCTATTCGTATAAGAAAAAAATATGCAACCACATAAAAATGGTTAGCTTTCCCCATGCACATCAAATAAAATCATCCATTATGTTGAATAGTACTCAATAAATATTATGCTTAAAAATTTAAGAATGCAAGGCGTTATGATTTCTTTTCTTTATCTTCTGTATTTTCATTGCGAAGATGAGGACTGCTTTCAATTGTAAGCTTGAGTCCTTGGTCTAATGTGAACACTGGTTTATAACCCATATCATTCTTGGCTCTTTCACTGCTGTAAAAGTGGTCTGTGCCAGCAAGGGCCACTTTCATGGGGGTCAGTGTTGGTGTGATAGTTGTGAATGGACTCAGAGCCCAAGCCACAAACTGCATTATCAGAGCGACAATATACAAGAACGTGTAAGGTAAGTGGATACTTGGTGCAGGGTAACCTAGTCCTGTGAGAAGTCGAGTCATAAAGGTCCAGAAAAATATCGGCTCGGCATTGGTTATGTGATAAGCCTGAAAAAAAAAAACACAATTATTAAACAGAACAATATAGATCACAACTGTTGAGTATGCTATAAGTATCAAGCTGAATGACCAAAGATGTGAAGAGACTTTTACGCTACAAATAAGTGATGAATTTTACTTCAGCTGCTCATTAACTGTCAGATCTCAAAGGGTACTTCACAATTAACAAGTGCATTTCAACTATCTTAATTATCATTATAATAAACTAAACCAGATGAATGCACATTATAATAATTGAAATAAAGCTATATTATATAAAAAACAAGAACAAATATTATTTGTGTCTCACATACAATTTTAACTAATGAATACTATGACTAACCTTTCCACATATAGGTGAGCCTGGGTTCAAATTTTCAGCAGCTAATATGTGACCATGCACAACATTACCCACATAAGTAAAGTCAACCACATTCTTGCCATCTCTGTAAAATAATATAGGAATCTTTCTTTAAAAAACATCTATAAAATATATGGTAAAAAAGCAACAATTAATGGTATGAAACCATTGAAAGTTAAATCTTTGATAACAAGTGCCATGAAATTAGATTCTACAAATATTAATTCAAACTAATATCATTTAAACTAAACCAAATTAAGGTCAGCCCAACAACAAAAAAATCTTTCCCTAGAAGATACAGCTGTAATGAATTTTTATAAATCAGTTCCCGTAAATAAATTTAAAAAGTGCATCTCATACTATCTAAGTGTTTAGTCACCTTAACAATGGGGAAAAACAGCTTTCCTAATTTCTGTGCATGAGCAAAAGATTATCACTAAGAATAGGCACAAAAAAAATCAACTGACTGGTGAAAAACTCTTAAGGTTGCCATGTAAATAAAACTGGGCCTACATAGATAAATACATTTTATATTAATTTCCCTTATTGTGCCTACCCTATGATATATTTTGTCTTTCCTTTCCTTGCCATGTCTACAGCAGTAGCCACCATTGATAAATCTCTTGGTCCAAAAATACCATGTGGTCTAATTGCAACTGTGAGGAAATCTTCTGAATTTGCCGACAATACTGCCTGCATAACAAAATAAACAAGATATTTTAGAATACTTTTTACATACAATATAAATATAATCATCATAAAATAAAGTTATTATAGTTTAGATGTTTCTTGCTTGTTACCTTTTCTTGAAGAATTTTAGTTTCTGTATAGTAATCAAGTGGTTTTTTAGCATATGGTAGCTCATCTTCTTTACCATTTTTTATTCCGTGACCCTCGTATACTACACTTGCAGAACTTGTTAAAATCAGCCTCTGTGGAGTCAAATGCCAAACAGCAGATATAATTTTAAGAAACAAAATTAAGTTCAGGATATTTATTGTTATGCAAACAAATCTAAAAGGAAAAAAGAAAACAACAATTACATCAGTTATACAAGCAGTAATTAAAAATAAATATGATAAAATTTCACCTTGATTCCTACTTCCTTGCAAGTTTCAATTATATTTAGTGTACCTTCATAATTCACTTTGTAAAACAATGCCTTATTGTTACTCAGTGGTGCTGGGGAAGCACAGTGAAATACACAATAAACTCCTTCAAGAGCTGGTTTTAAGTCCTAGAAATACAAATTTAAAAAAAGCTACTATATTAAAGTTGCTATTCTAAACATTAATATTTTAATACAATTTTTTTTTTACATTTTTCATTTATACTATTTGATGCTTGTGATATTTAAAGAAAAAATAAATACCTCTTTTTTACAAAGGTCACCAACAAAAAACTGAATCCTAGAATCCTCAAATGTCTTTCGGATATCAAATACTTGTACAATCCATCCCCTTTCTAACAAAACTTCACATAAATGTCTTCCGAGAAATCCACCTCCGCCAATTACTAGGCACTTTTTACCTTTCTGAAAAAAAGTAAGCTTAGTAGGCTTAAATTATACCCTTAATATTTTTTAAAAATACTTTTTCCAAAGTTCAATGGCATTTGATAGACATAAATATGAATGGTAAGAAAACAGCCATTTCATTTTAATGGGCAAATTTGGAAGATTTATGTCAAAGAAAATAATAAAAATTAGGGGGGGGGGGGGGGCTACTAACTAATAGGAGGTGAGTAACCACAAAAATAAAAATACTAGGCCTAACAACCATAAAGCCTGTAATAGTATAATATTATAGTGCTAGGCCTAAATACTAAATAGACCTAATTTTAAATTAATTAATAATTTAGCCTATAGGCCTAGACCCTAATAACTTAATAAGCACTACGTTTAGGCCTATACTTTTTTTTACTGCCTAAGCTAAGACCTACCTAAATTAATGAATTATTGGCCAATCTATAGACCTACTTAAACTAGCTGCATACCCATGTACTGCTATGGACTATGGCAGGGGTCTCCAAACTTTTCAGCCCGAGGGCCGCATTAACTATCAAATATCAGTTCGGGGGCCAGAGTATCTTTAAGGCATCTCTTCAGGGTCGTGCCCCCCCCCCCCCCTCCCCAACGAAATATAATTTATATAGAAATATATACAAATTTCAAGTGTCCACCCCCCTGCCCCCCCTCCCGAGGTCCACGTCTGCTCTCAAATTGTTCTTCACGTATCTCATTCTTGAAAATGTTTGTTCACACAGGCATGTTGTTCGAAAATTTGATAGGTACTTTGATGCAAAAGTTTTAATGTTAGGAATGTTTTCCTTGTGCAAAAACGTATGAAAACCCATCCGCCCTTCTTTGAACGTGGCTCTAAGGAAGTCATTTTCTTGCAATTCAATGACCTCCAGCTGCAGTTCATCGTTGCAACTGGTTACATTTGCTTCAAACAGGCTCACTTCTTCTGCCTTTGAATCCAAGTCAGAAAATCGCTACTGAAACTGCAACTTGAGGTCTTTAATGATATCGTATGTAAATGACGTGGGGAACTCAGTGGTTGATTCAGCCGTAAAGACCTTGCACTGTCGAAAGTGTGTCAAGTTGTTATCCTGTACTTGTTCCAAAAACATGACAAATTTGTATCTAACGGCCTTTAGGTGGGTGTATAGATCAGAAACTAGATTTCACTCTCTTGCCGTTTTAGGTTCAGAAAAATTAAATGACTGGTTATGACTGCAGCAGAGGCCAATTTCTAAACCCATTCTTCATCAGACAATAATGGCTGTGACTTGCCTTTACTATCAGGAAGTCACCTATTTCTTTTCTTAGATACTCTGCTCAAAATTTTCTCGCAAAATTAGCAATCTTACTGATGTGAAATATGGTAAATCTTGCGATTTTGTGTTTGTCTCTGAACTATCTATGGTTAGATATCCTCTTCGGTAACAGTGTCATACATTATATGTAGGGAAGCCGGCGCTTGTATTATGTTCATGTCTTCATCCAAACCTCTAATGAACACAAGCAGTTGACAGGTGGAACAGCTGTCCAGCGACTCATCCATTGCAATTGAAAAATGACGAAACTTGCTTGAATTTTTCGCTATTTGAGTCGCAATGTTTTCACCAATGTCTGCAACACGGCGAGTAATTGTATTTGCACCCAAAGCTACATTTTAAAATTGTTTTGAATTTTCTGTGCAAAGCTCCTCAGCCACCTCCAACAAACATTTATTCAGTGGACAAAAACTTGAAAAAGATCGTCGCGGTCCGGATAAAATGACCTCGCGGGCCGCATCCGGCCCGCGGGCCGTAGTTTGGAGACCCCTGGACTATGGTAACAAAATTGGCAAAACAATCTCAACCAAGTTCAATCAGATGTCAATCCAAACCTCTACACTTCAACTTCCCCCCCCCCCCCTTACACCCCGGCAAAATGAAATCGAACTAGATCTAGAATTCTAGATCTACAATCTAACGATTAAATAAAAGATTATAAATGAGTTTATTGCGCTTAAGTTACTAAAACTTGTAAAAAGGTACCGAGTCGCTATCCCTGAGCAGAAATTACACACACCGGCGCACTAAAGCAGAAATAAGTATTACACTTTACCCTGGCATACAAGTATGAAACTATTTTCTTACCACAGACGCTGCCATTTTATCTCTCCTGTCAAAAAGAACCAATCATAGTAATCCTACTCTGTAAGTCTTTTAAGTTAGAAAACAGAAATATAACTCCGTAGAGCTAAATGTTTGATCACGTGACTCAAACAATGAGATAAAATTGATAAATCAGTAGAATGATTGAAATGTGCATTTACATTTGTCGTTAATTTGGCCATAATGCAAACATTACACCACTATTTGATAAACATGGTTTAGTTATTAATTAGCATGTCTTTTAAAAATATCTGCGCTCAAGTACATATCTTTAGTATTAATAAATAAGTCCCATATAATTAAATAATAGAATTAGAATCATAACTTAGGACTTAGAAGTCTTAGAAATATAATATAGAATCTAGATAGAATCATTAGAATCTAACACAACAGGATCTAATACTAATTGATAAATAAATAATTTTTTTTATTATCTGGACTGATTCTGAATGAATAGTGTGTAACTTCTGTATACTTTTAAACTACTATAGATTTGTATAGCGTACATGTACCAGATTAATGAGATTATAAAATATAGGCCTATATTGTTGGATTGAATATTCACCTTCCCTATATTTTTAATATAGTAAGGCTTTTATAGTAGGCCTATATTAGATTTGAATTATAAATTTTTTTTTACTTATTTCAGAAAATTTTTAGTAGAATAATAGAAACTATAATAAAATAGAAACCTTTCAGTTCTGAGTAAACAAAGCTTTTTAAAATGGTGCGTCAAGTAGCATTGGTACCAGCAGGCTGCCAGCCATGGAATCCTGATGTTGTTGCTGCAC
Source organism: Physella acuta (assembly GCF_028476545.2). Lineage (NCBI taxonomy): Eukaryota > Metazoa > Mollusca > Gastropoda > Physidae > Physella > Physella acuta. Next base: position 66,597 of record NW_026733445.1, read on the forward strand.
ACACTGACAGATTTGCCTACAGTGCAACCCTTGCTATATACATTTATGAGGCAAGATAAATAAAGAGAATAAATTACTAATTCTAATGCCTTTCATTTTTACTTTGGGCTTTTTGTATGAGAAGTAATTTATGAGATATTATTATTCATATTTAATTAGTTATTATAATAATACTTTTGTAAATGTTACAAAATGCTCACAGTAAAAATGAGAAGCCATCTAAAATAAGTGTATTAATATTGTCCCCCAAAAAAAAAATCAATAATAGGCCTATCAATTATAATAAAAATTAACTATTTCTGTAACTGTTATAAAGTATTAATTTGATGAGATATTTACCTGTTTTTTGTTAACCTAACATTTATTATTTTCTTTTTTTAATTTCAAAGAGTAGAATGTTATTTTCACTGTGCTCAAATTTTAAATTGTAAAATATCTTTTTAAAATTTTCAGATTGATGATAGAGGTAATGAATACAATCTGATTTCTATCATGTCTGAACATAAAAAAACAATTACTTCCATTTGTTGGTGCCCCGATAAGCCTGATTACCTGGCAAGCTCAAGTGTTGATGGTTGCATAATAGTTTGGGATATTAAAAACCAGAAAACCATTTCAAGGTAATACGTTTATATTTTTTTTTTAGTTTAAACAGTTACAGCTGTATGACAAAAATGAAAAGTAATTACTGAATAAAGCTTCCAAGAAGAAATACTGATATCAAGTAAAAAAAAAATTGCCAAATTTTTCTTCAGATACGACCACAAAGAATCAGTATTTTGTATGGGATGGGCTTTCACTGGGAGAATGTGTCTTGGCTTTATGAATAAAACTGGACCTATCTGGCAGTGGTATGTTGGAGAAAGCAAAACAATGTCATTTTTAAAAGAGACCCAGAGCTTCTCTTCAAATGTTGTCATGTTTCGTTGGCACCACGAAAAGCACTCTTGTTTAGCTTTTGGGCATGAAGATGGATCTGTGTCTGTACTTGAAATAGGTAACTTGATGTTATTAAAATATTTCTGCAATAAATATTTCTTCATTACTTATTTAAACCTACTGAATCCTGTTAAAATTATAGTAAAACTGGATGTGAAAATTGATTTTGAAATATTCTCACATTTTCGCTTCAGGCTCCAAGGCTATAAAACATATATTCAAACCAGAAATCAGTGAAGAGGAAGTTGCAGCAGACCCTATTATTGCCTTAGAGTGGGATCCACTATCAAATGATTACTTACTTTTATGCAACCTGGTTCATGGTGTGAGGCTAGTCGATGTACCAAATCAGCAGCAGATTATGCTTTTTCACCTACCAAGTACTGCCTCACAGGTCCAGACATTTTCCTGGATTAAAAATGCACCAGGGATGTTCGTCACAGGAGGTAAAAATTAACAGATTTTAAAAATTTTGTAACAACTTTCAATCTTCACAAATATCTATCATGATGATTTCAAACATTTTGACAAATCAGTCTTAGAAAGCACAATTGTCTGACTGTGTGGTTAATTTTTGTTGCATGGTCAATATGTTTTTAATTTTTATTGTATTGTAAAAATTAAACAGTCACCACAAGTTAAAAATAAATAATCTAGTTTTCAGCTTTGAACATTTTTATTAAACTTTTCTAATTTTAATAGATTTTAAAGGTGGAATTTTGAGAGTTTGGAGTGTATCCAATCAGACACCTATCGAGAACATAAAAATAAAGGGTACAGGGTTTCATCGCTTGGAAGTTCTACACATTGCAAAGAAGAAAGATGCTAATGTCAATATTTCCAACAATCACCAACATGTATGTAAATTGCTGTCATAATGATGAATACTATCAGTACTCTTGTTTGTAATTATTTATATTTATAATTAAATTTAAATATCAGCAGAATTATTGTATATAAAATGAATAGGGTTATTAAAAACATATTCAATGGTGTTTAACCTTTTGCTAACTTAAATTATTGTAGATATTGTTTTACATCATAAACAACAATAACATATGGACAACAAGCTAATTGAGCATAAAGTTTGAGTCGTTGCTTAAGTCTATTTTATAAGAACTTATCTGGCTCTGAATGGAAACTGGCAATTTGAAGAAAGCAAACGCAGTTTGGGGTCAAAATGCCAACAATTTCTTGTTGTGTAATGTACATTTAAACCAATAAGTTTTGTTTCATGTATCATATTTATCAGATCTAAAGGATTTTTTTTAAAAATACTTCTACACCTACTTTGCCAGGTTTCTTCAAATAGTGAAGCTCAAGCTCCTGCTATGACCAACACCTCAAGGTTTACACTTCCTCATGCGGAAATTGTGTGCACCTTTAAAGATGGCGGGGTTGGACTTTATGATCTTGGGCACAAACGATGGAAGTTTTTAAGAGATCAGGTGAGTTAATTAAATTGTACTATGCATTTTTATTGGCACGATTTTGAAAACACACTGTTCTATACAGATAAAAGTAATATTTACAATTGTTACTAATATGTGAGCATTTAAAAATTTGAGTTTGCATAATGGCTTAAAATAAAACAATTATTGATCCTTAAATTCATGTACTTTAGGATTTGAAAAACTCAATTTTAGGGTCATATAGAAACTATTTTTGACTGCAAGTTTAAACCAGACAATGCTAATCAATTGGCAACAGCAAGTTTTGATGGCACTGTAAAAATCTGGGATGTAACTACTATGACTTGTGTAAGTTATTAGTATTTAAAATGCATTTTTTTTTTTAATTTTAAATTATTTTTTTTTAAAGTTAAAGTTGTTTTTAGCTACTTGTATAGTTTAAGTTGTGGTTTATAAAAAAAAACAACTTATATAACATTAATTTGCTTTTGTAACGTCAGCTTTCATCTTCTCCTGGCAACGAAGGTATCATTTACCAGATATCATGGGCACCAGCAGATCTTGATTGTATTGCAGCTTGCACAGCTAAGAATGGCACTTTTCTTTATGATGTGAAGAAAGGAAAAATTATAAAGAAATTAATGAATGTAAGTTCCATGTTTTCAATGAAAAAGGATTAGTCAGTCTTATTTTATATCCTTTTTTTTTTAAATAAAAAAGTTAATAAAACTTAAATATAATTTTTTAGATCTAGTATTGAAAAGCATTTCTATAGCTTCTATATTAACTTATTTTGTTTTGTGTGATTAAAGCTGCAGTTTATAGCAAAATATGCCTTTGCTTTTTTCTTGTCTTCTTAATCATTGCAAAATCAGTTTTTTTTCACTCTGACTATATTTAAATTCTCAGTGTTAGAGCACTGGTTGAGTTTTTATGAAAAAGAAACTGCCTACCCTTAAGTTAACTATAATATGAAAATATTTAATCTACTAATTCATTTTAAATTTAGCATGTACCAAAAACAACAGTGTTCTCTGTAGCTTGGAACCATGTTGATTCAAAGCTAATCATGACGTGTGGGGCTGATGGCTATTGGTAAGCAATCTCCCCTTCAATTTTCATTTTAGCATTTCTTACAAAACTTTTGAAATGTATTTTATTGTGTCATAAATAAAATAACTGTATTTTTAGTTGCTTTTGTGATGTAAAATGCACAGTTCCAAATTGTTATTCGTTTACTACAATAATGAATTTTACATCAAGTCCATTTGTTTGTGTTTTTTAATCTAACAGTATTATTCAACAAGTGAGTGGTAATGTTATACAGAAATACAAACACCCTGGAGCTGTTTATGGGTGTGATTGGAGTCCTTTTAACAAGTTAGTTTTTGTTTCAATTTTAATTTACTAGCCTTTATATTTAAATTTAAATGTAGAGAGATAATTTTGAAAACATGTCTTAAACAGACAATAAGTATTTACAATATGAATTTTACATATTTTTAGATTTTTACAATATATTTAATGATTACTATTAATTCACTGGCTGTGAAGAACATTAAATGTTTTTAGATTTCAACCATATATGCAAGGACTGACTATTAATTCTTCTTTAGAGATATGTTAGCCACTGGCTGTGAAGATAAATCCTTAAGAGTTTTCTTTATGGCAGCAAGTGCTTCTCAATCTATTAAAGTATTCACTGGTAATCACTTGTTTTAGAAAGATCATTTTATTTCTTTAAATTCTTTAAATTCTAGTTCTCTTTACATTTTTTAATTAAAGTTTGTCCAGTGTTATCAAGTATATTCCCCCATCTCTTAATTGGCTGTGTACTTAAATGTTGTATACATTTTAGGACACAAGGCAAAAGTTTTCCATGTTCGCTGGAACCCACTTAAAGAAGGAATTTTATGCAGTGGTTCAGATGATGGGTGAGTAACTTAAGACTTCAAGGGGTTAAAAAATAAGTCCATTACAATATCAGCCTTACCTAGCTATTATTTAATGAAATGTTACATTTTGAAAAATTGGTGTTATTTCAATATAATACATTTTAGCTATTGTAAGATTGAATATTTAATACACTAAATCTGATAATTAAAAATACTTTTTAGCTGTAAACAAAATAAATGCTTACAAAAGCATTTATTATGACTCTTGTTTAATTTTTTTATTATAAATACCTTAAGTCTGTCATTCCTTAAAGTTAATTCTGTTTCCTAAAGCTACAGTTAAAGACTTTTATTAATTGAAAACAAATATATCAAATATAGATATTGGTAAATTTTCCGTCAGAGGTTTCCATGAACCACTTTAGTTGTTTATGTTAAGTATGTAACAAATGTATTAATTTTAAAACTATTATTCAATTTTTATTTTACTATTTTTATTGGTCGCTAGAAATATACGAGTTTGGGACTACACGCATGATCAGTGCATTTGTGTCCTCTCCGGACATACCGGACCAGTGCGTGGACTGACATGGAACTCTGAGGTGGCAACAATTCTAGCTTCAGGTAGTTGGGACTACACCATTCGTATCTGGGACACAAGGGATGGTACATGTCTATATTCCATACTAGACCACGGTGCTGATGTTTATGGTAATGTCTTTCTGTGCTTGTTGTTTGTTATTCAACAAATATGTATCAGGGTTAAGTCAGGACATTTCTGACCTATCCAACTATGATGATAACCTGACTCTAGTTAGGGAAGTTATTTCTTCATATTTTGTGATTAGACATTAGAAATTTTAGTAGAAAATAAAGTTGTAGAAACAGTGTTAAAAACTGAAGCTTAATACACTACTTAAGTACAAAAACATTAATATGTTCTGTAAAAATTTCAATTTAGTTTGTAGTTTTCATCTTTGTATTTTAATTATATCTTTAATTTAAGGTACTATTGATTTCATTTTTAAACATTTTGTTTTATGAATGTTCTAACACTAAAATAGAAGAAAGGGAACAACTCAATAAAACAAAACAAAAAACACATTTAAAGGCAATAGGCCTATTGATAAAAGTTTACTATATGTTCAATCGTAGTTTGTAAAACTATATTTTTTAATGCAGGTTTGACCTCACATCCAAGTCGGCCATTTCTACTGGCATCATGCTCCAGGGACTCCACGGTTAGACTTTGGCTGACCACATCTCTTGTTCAACCAATAGAACTACAGATTCTTGCAGGGAAACCCTATCAAGCCATGTCTGGTAATACATCTTGCTTGTGGTACACCAATTTTATGGTGAATTTTTTATGTTGCAGTATACTTAATTTTTGAAGTATAAAAGTAAAGATACCTAGTATTTAGACCTAGCAATCCATTGGGCAGATGAAGTTTCTTGATCTCTCCATATGAAACTTGATCTCTCCATAACTCGAGACTTTCAGATTAGCAGTCTAACACTCTACCACTGGGCCACACCAGTTAACTTTAGATAGCCATATTAATTTTTTAGAAATAAAAATTATTAATTTTATATATCATTTTTGTTTTAATAACATCTCATTTTTTAAATGCCTTTTTTTATTGAAGAAATAACATTACATAAGATTTCTCTAATTCCTCTAAGACTGTAACAGTAATATCTGCTATTCTTTTTCATTTTGTTTTGTGATTTATAAAACTATATTTTATACTTTTATTCAAAATATTTCTTAGATTCAACTTTAACATCAATCAATGCCTTAACCTATGCTTTGTGTGGAAGAGCTTCAAAAGAATTATACAGCAACTATGCAGGACAGACTCATAAAAATGCCTTTCTAGTAGAAGAATTTTCTAAATTTTTTTCTGTAAGATTATTTTTAACTTATTGTTGAGTTTTTTTTTATTTTATTATAAAGCTGTGAAACCTTTTTATCAGCACACGAAATAATTGCAATGAATTTAAAATGTTAAAATATTCAAGTTAAAACAAATAGATTATAAAACTCATCCTTCTTTCTGCCATAATTGTGCAACCTTTCAAGCCAGCTTTCTGGTTTTTATTTCATGGAATTTTATTATGGAATGTAATTGTCTTAATTTTCTAAAAAATTTGGTTTAGTTGTGTGACTTGTGTCTTAATGAGTCTAATTATCTTTTTAGCATCCATGTGGAACCACAAATTTGTGGGATTTAGTATCTGTGATATTAGATCGGGACACACTTGTATTGTCTCCATCATACCCCTGTGGAATAGTGCACAGAAATCATATAACAAAGTTCAAGGGGGTCAGTACATATGCCATTTCATATTTTTTCCGACTACCAATTAGGGTCATCTATTTATGTAAGTTTATGTTCCTACTTTAAAATAAAAGTCACATCGTTTCTATATAACGTGTTACAAAAAAAAATAATTTATATACTTTTCTCTAAGATTTTACAGCATAAGATTTACTTTATTTTGCTTCAGTATATTACCAAAAATAATTATTATTTTATAACAGTCAGAAGCTCAGCAGTTGGAGATGATTAAGATGTCTAAATTTGGTGGTGGTATTGGAGCCCCATCTAAAGAAGAACGCCTCAAAGAAGCAGCAAGAATTCATATAAAACTTGGAAATATACAACGATATTGTGAGCTTATGGTTGAGTTGGGAAAAGTAAGTAAATTTGCTGGGTTTTTTTACTTATTTAAAAAATCGTTATACTGATTTTGAAGACTTATTTGCTATCAAATAACATTAAGATCTTTTACTTTGTATTTTTTGTTTTAGTGGGAAAGGGCTTTGGCTATAGCGCCTGCCGTCTCCATGAAATACTGGAAAAAGCTAAATGACAGGTATTTACACCTACACATATTAAGAAATGTGTACAACCTTAAAATTTAAAAGAAAATTAATGTAGTATTAGAATTGATATTGTTTTAACAATAATTGTAAGCAATGATGATCCCTACTTTTCTCTAGGTACTGTGCCTTCTTGATATCTGAGGAAAACCCTGACGCTGTGCCTTTTAGTGTAGCTGGTGGGGACATTCACCAGCTTGTTTCTTTTCTCACCGCACATGGCCAGGTTTCTGATGCTGTGATCATTGCTCAGAGTGCCAGTGAAGGATCAATAAAAGTACCAGATGTAAATTTAAAGCCAACCAGGCCTCATGAGGCGGATGACCTAGATGAATTTGACAGGTTAGTTTTTTTTTATTACTGTCCTTTTTTGACAGATTTTGGAAAAAATTGTTCTGTTTTAATTTTTAAATATTTATATAGCTTCTTAAGCTTTATTTAGGGAACTTTTATTGTATTTGTTGAAAATAAAAATTAATCTTTTACAGGTACTCTATTTGAAGTCTTTTATAATAGTGTTTAGATACAGTACACACACAAAATAACCTTGATAGAAAAACTGACCAACTTATTTAAATAGTTATGAAAATTTCTGGTCCCTTAAAGTTTATCAAGGTTTAAAATAAAACTATTTTTGGGGACATAATATGGAATCTGTTATGGCAAGATTGAAAGAAGAATTAAAATTTATAATTTAAAAAAATGCTGAAATTGGTTTAATACTTTTATTTAGCAACTATCATTGCTAGTTAAAGGTGTTTTGACATTTTAAATACATTTTGTAACTTACTTTCCTATTGTTAAAAAAATACAATATGTTTTCAAGGCTTGCGGTTGAAGTGATGGAGAATTTAGCCGACACATACTTTTATAAAGGATGTCCAGTTTTAGCAGCATGCTGTCATTTAGCTGTTGATAACCCAAAGGTATCAAAAACTTACAGCATACTAATCACAAAATTGTTTAAAGTAGGAAATGTTTTTATTTAATTATTCAGTTTTTTTTTATTGTTGTATTACTAAAGTAATTGGAATTTTACCTTCCATTATTCCATTTAGAAAGCAATTTCTGCCTTGATCAGAGGCCATGAGCTGGAACTGGCTCTCAGCATTGGCCAGGTCTTAGGAAATGTTTGTAAAGAAACTGACATTGCCATAGAACTGTTATCTAGAAGATGTGAAGGTGTTGGTAGATGGTATGATTTATTGTTGTATTTTTTTAAATTGCATGAATCTTTAATTTATTGAATTTACATGTAAAAAGTTAAAAGATTATGTTTCGCATTGCATTGTTTTAAACAATGCAAACACACAAACTGCTTATAATCCTTATAATCTTTTTATTGTGTTTTAAAAGCAGTAAAATGTAGTTTTCTTTTAGTAGGGATATAATTTATTATTATGGTATATTCTGTTTTTAATTTATTTATCAGGGAACTTGGCCTTGACCTGTTAAAGCTGCAGGAAAACTCATCCTTACAGCAGGCAAAACTTTGTGCCAGATGCTCAGCCAGTATGACAGAGATCAACTCTTTGCACCAAAAGGTGAATAGTGAAAGTTGAATTTTTTTTCTCTTATTTTAGAGAACAACTATTTTAAGTATTAAATAAGTGGTTTTTAGTTTTAAGACCACAACATTGACAAGAACCTTTTTACCCTTATCTGTGTTTGTATTAATATATCAATATTTAGCCTAAGGGGTCATCCATAAATGACGTCACGCTTTTTTGGACGATTTTTACCTCCCCCCTCCCCCTCCGTCCCACGTCACAAAAAGCCAGACCCCCCCCCCCTAAAATGAAGTCACACTTCAGCCTACAACCCCCCTCAAAATTGCCGTTGAATTTTTTTTAAAACATCGATATTTTTCTAAAATCTTGTCTTAACTCTGTCAAAATAGAGTATTTTAATCAATTCCTGTTACAATTTATTAAAACAGTTTTCTAAAACGTGAAATAACGTCTAAAATTCGTTTTACAATGCAAAAGTGTGATGTCGCACCATTTGAACCCCCTCCCGCTCATCACACACCGTCACAAAATTATGGACCCACCCTCCCCCCTACGAGTGTGACGTCATTTATGGACGACCCCTTAGGTTTTAGAAATAAATTTAGTTTGAACTAAAATTCTAATAATTGTATCATTCAATTTCTGAAGTTTTTTTATTCATATGTTCACAATTCATGGATGTTCTAATTATATATTATTTGTATTATTTAAAAAAAAACATTAATGAATGTATCTGTTTTATCTTTTGCAGGCTGAACTTCCATCTATGGAGTTGTGTGAAAGCAAAGCCAGAGCCTTGTCAACTTCAACTAAGGATATTTTAGAATGTGTTAAATTTTATTTACTATCTCCTATTTCAGAAGAGGGTTTAATATTAGGATTAAAGTTTGTTCATGGTAAATTTTTAGATTTTCTTCTAGTTTTTTCAGTTAACTTTTCATACTTAATTTTAAAATAGAAACATTGCAAAAAAATGCACTTTCATAATTTAGTGGTCATTGTTTGGTTAATAAGTAAAACTGGGACAGACGAAATTGAGTCCATCTTCGTCCAGCAGTCTTTACTCTCCCTGATTTCATTAAAATTATGTGGACTCTGAGAGATCCTATGGACAAGCAAATATGAGTCTTTTGAGCTATAATGTGCTCTATCATCACATTGATTTGGCTTGGTATTATTCAGACTGATCTGGCCCTGTTGGTAAACTAAAAAGGTGACGGAGTCTTGTTCATATTGCCATTTAGAAGTCATAGTATGTGTAAGCATGAGCCCATTAAATATATGTGAACCAAAGCAAGGAACACATTACTATTGGATCCAATACCCTAACATTAATTTATATTGGAAACTCTTGTTTATAGCATACTTTTAAAGAATTAAAGCTGTTTATTGACATGAATTTTTTATCTTTATGTCGCAGATAAAATGCAACACACTGATTGGACAGCAGATGATGTGTTCCCAATGCTTCAACTCCTAGGCTGCATGAAATCTGAAAAACTTCAACTTGTCAAATATGCAGAGTAAAAATATTATTTTTTTAAATACAAATTATTTTTTCTAACAGAAACACATTTAATCTTAATTTTTTTTCTTAATCTAGTTATGGTTTTTATTCAAAAATTTAAATTCATAATCTTACCATCTAAACTACATTAAAATAATGTTAATTATAATATTATTTCACAGTAAGATGCATGAGTTACTGGCCTTATCTGCATATGTTGGAGCACTAGTGGCAATCAAAAGACAGTATTTCCCTGTTGTTAGGGCTCTATTTTTACATGCTAAGTATGAACAACTGGGTATTGCAAAATATTAACCATACAACTTTATATGAAACAATTTATTGTTAAAATATAATGGTAACTCTTGTGAATCATATTTTAGGGACCTTATATTGAAAAGAGGTTTGACTTTAACAGTATCAGGCAAGCAGATAGATCAAGATCTAAACTTGTTTTCATCAGTTGTAGGGAACAGGTAAATAATATTTAAGCTTTTAAATGCAGTGTTGATACAAAAAATGCTTTATGCCCTGCCACTGTTTCCAGATATATACACACTGTAGAAAAGGTTAAAAACTTATGATGAAAATTGGTGATTTTTGCTACACTTATGTCTAACAAATTTTTTATAATTATTGTAACCCAATTCAAATGGTTATTAGAAACAATTTTGTGGTAAATGTAAAATTAAAAATTGTCTACCCAATCAGTTCTGACGACCCATCCTATAAACAATTGCTACATCGATGCGGGACTGACCCTGACTGGACGCTTGAGCCTGGACCTGACTATGTTGCAAGCTCAAATCTTCCATCCTACTCAGATATTCATATATCTATTCTCTCCAGAGAGAAAATAAGGGTAAGTACTTTTGTAACATAGCTTTAATTTATTTAGTTAAAAAAAATTATTTATTTAATGTATAGCTTTCACCACTTTTATCTAATACTGTTACAAGCTTCATTTTAAAAAAATGGAATCCTATTTTGTTTTGCTTTATCAGTTTATCATCTAAAAAACTTTTTATACTAACTGTTTAATTATTGTGCAGGGACAAGCATTTTTCTTGGAAGACGGTCAGTCTGCTATCTCACTGAATGAAGCCTTGATGTGGGCTAAAGTTAACCCTTTTTCGCCTTTAGGATCTGGAGTCAGATTAAATCCATTTTAAGACAACGTAATATTTTTATTAAAACAAAGTTCCATAAAAGATCTGTTAAAAAAACAATGCTAGGGCATTTAAGAGTTAGAGATATTAAAAATAAGGTATTTCTGAATTTCTTTTACTAATAGGTACTATATATTAACACACCACTCAACTTATTTGTTTTAATGGCTTTAATTTTATGTATGTATTGTTGAAGAGATTCTTTACATTATTTACATATGGTTACCTTTTATTTGTTTAATTTTAAATTGCTTTGAATTAATGGTATTTTTTTTGAGTAAACCACTTTCGTTACAAATATCCTTCAGATGGTAAAAATATTTTTTTATTATAAGTCTTATCAGGGTAATGAACAAATAATGTTGTTGGTTAAAGGGGTAAAATGTTTTTCTGATTTTTGTATCTGTGTGTAATTGATCTAGTTATTGTACTCTTTCATTATTTTTTAAACCACAAGGCAATGAATATTAAAATGTAACATATTTGAACTAAAAATTCAAATATATGTGTGTAACGTCCCCTATCTATCAGCCAGATAGAAGGAGAACGTCCCCGGATTCTTTTTTCGGGGTTATATGCAAATGCCTTACGGCTTAAATGGATGACCACTAACACAACGACACACTAGGGCTCGAACTCAATGTCTAGGGGAAACTAGTGATACTATTGTAATTAACACTCATCCAATCTACATACAACCTTTAATCAGCGAACACAGTTGTGGCAGAACACAAAGGTGAAACTAGATAAAATATTTAATGTATAAAATATCAAAACCCAACTTACAGAGTGTAGGAAAAAACACTATCACAGATTTCACCACTGTAAAAACTAGCCACAGGCCAAACAACACTGCTATAGCTTCAAGAATTACTTGGCGACAAGTAATATTATACTAGAAGACTAAATCAACTTAAGAAAGCAAGGCACACACAGGACTTAAGTTCTCTCACGTTCAAATTGTCAGAGTCTATAGCCGGACAATATGGACGGCTGCCTGATCAAGGTAAAACTGCCTGATCAAGGTAAACTGCCTGATCAATGTAAAAACTGCCTGCGACAAGTCTCAAATGGAGACTCACAGATCACTCAAGGCCACTTGAGCTACTGTTATCGTGCTGGTTGTGTTTCCTGTGGTGTGACACTTTACGTGGTTCTAACCCCTAGGCCACTAATGGTGTTCCTAACCACTATGCCACACTACTCGGCAGCCAGCCGAGTTTCTAAGCCACTAGACCACTAGGCACCATAGACTCTACTCAGTTTCTCACCGAGTATTCGAACCTCGGCCGCCGCCGTGGCGCGCCGAGATCCTAGCCATTGAGCTATGGGGTAGTCATCTGACCAGAATCATTCAATCAGATCTTAATGGAAAATTTCTATGTCTTAGACCCCTTAATAAGTCAGTGGAAATTTTCCGGTTGTTGCACAATCACTCCATATAAGGTATTATACAATGTCAAAATAAAAATAGAACCTGACTCGACCTAAGTAGGTCACATCCCCTCCCTTTTTGGAAGTGACAGATAGGTTCCACAAAAACATACATAAGGAACCAATCTGGCAATGAAATAAAAAAAATGTTTTACAAATGTAGGCAATCAAAATCATAATACCAGATGAAAATATCCCTGAACATAAAAGGGAAGTAACTCAAACTTTTACAATTAGTGAAAGGGAAGTAACCCTTCAAAAAGTAATTATACATCAAAATCCCTCAAAAAAAGGGTATTACAAATATTTCCATGTGGATATTAAAAGTGGTAAACCCGCCAGGGTAAGACCTTTATTTCAATGACTAGCTACAATATCAATTGAGTCAATGAGACATTTTATTATAAAAGATTACATAGAATCAAAAACCACCTTTAATTAAGGTTCACCTGAAAATAAACAAAATATTCAATAGGATTGGAGTTTTGAAAAAATCAAAAATCACACCACTCATTTTCATGTGAAAACACAACACCAGTGCATGGTCCCAATGAACCACAAAACATGACATATGATCAATGTGTGCAACAAGATTTTACATCCTTGACAAACAATCAGCCACAACATTATCACTACCCTTAATGTGTGAAATTTCCAGATTAAAATTTTGGAAATATAAACACCATCTCAATATTCTTTGATTTGTCTGTCCTAACTTAGAGGTAAATTTCAGGGGATCATGGTCAGAAAACACTCTGACTGGATTGGTTGAAGAAGAGACATAGACTTCAAAATGTTGTAATGACAAAACCAAAGCTAAAGCTTCTTTTTCAATAGTAGAGTAATTCTTTTGGTTTTCATTTAACTTCCTGGAAAAAAAGGCAATGGGATGGTCAATTCCCATGTTGTCTTCCTGAAATAGGACTGAGCCAATGGCTAAGTTGCTAGCATCAATGGCAAGTTTAAAGGGTTTGCTGAAATCTGGTGCAGCCATAACAGGAGCATTAGATAAAAATGACTTAATGGTTAAAAAAGCTTCTTGACATTTATTTGACCATTCAAACTCAACACCCTTTTTCAATAATGCAGTAAGAGGTTCAGCAATAGCTGAAAAGTTTTGACAGAACCGCCTATAGTAACCAGCCATCCCAAGGAACTTTTTGATTTCTTTACAATTTTTGGGAGGTGGTAACCTTACAATAGCATCTACTTTAGCTTCAATGGGCCGAACCTGGTTCGTTCCCACTTGGTAACCCAAATAGGTAATTGAAGCTTTACAGAAATCACTTTTATGTAAGTTTACAGTAAAATTCACTTCAGACAATTTTCTAAAAAGGTTAGTCAACTGAACAATATGTTCTTCAAAAGTATTGGAAAATACAACTATATCATCTATGTAGGCCTCACATTGGTCTATGTCAGCAATGACAGAGTTAATGACCCTCTGGAAAGTTTGACCAGCATTTCGCATACCAAAGGGCATACGTTTGTATCTATAAAAACCATTAGGGGTTACAAAAGCAGATATTTCTTTTGCACGGTCAGATAAGGGGATTTGCCAGTATCCTGAAGGTAAATCAATTTTGGAAATTATCTTAGCCTGATCTTGATAAAGTTGGTCAAGCTAAGATCCCCAAAAATAGAGGGAAATGTCTCAAATAACTGAGACAATTTATGGCTTTCCTCTGTGGACAAATGCATAAGGTGGACATTCAAATTATCTAAAAAGGAAGAATTTACCAATTTTGGGGGTTTCAATTTATCATGTATCACATCATCAGAAACATTTGAACATACAGGTAAAGTAATTTTAGCTGTGGAATGAAAATTGTTACAATTATCATAATACTTTTTCAGTGAATTAACATGATACACTGTCTGTTTCTTTCTTCTGTCGGGCGTATTGACAACATAGTTCAAATCACTTAATTTTGAATGCACAGTAAAGGGTCCACAATATCTCAAGGATAACGCATTGTTCAAATTAGGCACTAGCACAAGAACTTTGTCGCCTGGATTGAATGTTCGTTTACAAGAACTCTTATCATACAGTCCTTTCATTCTCACTTGGGCCCTTCTTAAATTCTTGTGAGCCATTTCGCACACGGCTTTCAGTCGAACGTGAAAATCGTCAAAGTTTTCCACAGGATGATCGCTGGTACCTGTCCACTGTTCGTGGATCAGCTTCAGGGGACCACGGACAGAATGTCCAAACACAAGTTGAAAAGGAGAGTAGCCTAAAGAGTCCTGGACACAGTCCCTCGCAGCGAAAATAATCCAAGGAACAGTCTCATCCCATTGGGTGTTACTGTTAGCGAACGTTCTTAGCATGGTTTTGAGGGTTTGGTGGAACCTCTCCAGTACGCCTTGAGACTGAGGGTGGTAGGCTGAGCTGGTGATGTGGGTAACGCCTAGCTTGGCTAGTGCTTCCTGAAAATGGTGACTGGTGAAGTTGCTGCCTTGATCTGTTTGCACGATTCTAGGTAATCCAAAGGTAGTGAAGAACCGGGTCATGGCTCTGACTACAGTCTTAGCCTTAATGTTCCGTAAGGGAATCGCCTCGGGAAAACGGGTACTTGAACACATAAAGGTAAGTAGGTACTCGTTGCCCGCCTTGGTTTTAGGCAAGGGACCTACACAGTCCATGACGATTTTAGAAAAAGGTTCTTCTAATACAGGAATCGGACTCAAAGGGGCCTTAGGAATTGTCTGGTTTGGCTTTCCGGCCAACTGACAGTTCGTGCAACTTCTGCAGTAACGCGACACATCTTTTCTCATTTTGGGCCAAAAGAACAGTTCTTTGATCTTCGCCGTCGTTTTTGTGACTCCTGGGTGCGCTGACATTGGATGGTCATGTGCCAGCTTAAGTATTTCATGCCGATAAGGTGGAGGGACCCACAGCTGGTTTTTACCCAACCATGGTTCGGCTGGTGAGGCATTCACTGGTATAGAGCGACGAAAGAAGAGGCCGTTCTCGGAGAAATATTCTCCATCGTCAGATGAGAGAGATTTTTCGACCATTGCTTTGAGTCCCGCGTCGACTTGTTGAGCTTTAATGATGTCTTCCTGAGATATTCTCAGGGGTAAGCCCAGACTTGTGTTTTCTGGAAGCATAGACTCCAATTTGGGAGTCGAATTTCTTGACGATGATGGCGGGTGTGGTTCAGACGTTATGTCAGCCAATTGTTTGGTCTGGCTTCTTGTCACCGCGCATGCAGGATACAGTTCATTATCATTATCTGGAACTGTTGACAAAGGGTCTGAAACCGTACAGGGGTATACTTTGCTTCCCGCAAGGTCATTCCCTAGAAGTAGGTGTACTCCTGGGACAGGAATACTATCTATCACACCTAAAATGACTTCACCTTCGACGAGATGATGTTTCAGGGCAAACTTGTGTAAAGGGACTACAGTAGATTTTGTCCCCACTCCCTGGATAATGGAAATCCTTCCGGTGTTCGTCTCTGGTGTAATGTCCATTGAACTTTTCAAAAGAAGTGAATGTGACGCTCCTGTGTCTCTTAGGACGGTGATATTCCGCTGAGACAACGGATCACCTGGTTTGCTAATGATGGCTTCGGCAATAAAAGATGAAAAGTCAACTTTTCTCGATCCCTCGAGATCGGTAGACTCGGAAGAAACTGGATGGTGGCGAGAACAGTCAAAATGTGACTGCACATAATGTGTGGAGATTTGACTACCTTCTTGCGGACACTTAGGGTTAGAGTCCTTTAGAATTCTAGAGTTCATAGTTGAACTGGCTGCTTGAGGGGATAGAGCATAGTGCGCAGAAGTACGCACCACCTCTCTGTTATATTGACGACGTTTGTAACAGTCCTTGACAAGATGACCAGGTCTTTTGCAGAACTGGCATACCGCTCGACGATTGAGAGTTGATCTTGGGTTCTCTCTGGACTGTGATGCCTTCAAGTGTTGGCCAACAGGAAGATTGCTGCCAAAAAGGGGAAGCACGGGGTTGAGGCGGTTTCCTGACACTGGTGGTTTCTTATGCACCAACATATATGTGTCAGCCGACTCAGCAGCCTTCTGGATGTCAGTTATCTTGTTATCCAGTATGTGTAGTCGTATCTCTTCAGGCAGGGACGATAGGAATTCTTCCCTTAGGATAAGTGACCTGAGTTTCTCAAACTCAGAAACTTCCTCCGAGTGTAGCCACCTTGAAAATATTTTCTCCTTTTCAAAGAGAAATTCCACATATGATTGAGTGGATAACTTGCGGAGTGTTCGGAATTTTGTCCGATAGGCCTCAGGCGTCAGCTCGTAGGCCTTCAAAATGGCAGTCTTGACCAAACTATAGTTATTTTGAACGTCGTGAGAGAGTGCCTGGTATGTTTTTGCAGCTTTCCCAGTAAGGACCGAGCTCAATAAAGCAGTAATGGAAGTTTCGGGCCATTCACATGTCTTCGCTAAACTCTCAAATGAGTTAAAGAAAACGACCAAATCTGTTTCATCAAATTTAGGAACTAATTTCCCGAATTTGGCAATCACTTGCCCCACCGACAACTTTTTTGGATCTACCAGAGAAGTAACATCACTAACTTGACCAAATTCTGATTCCAACCTCTTCCTATCTAAAGCAATTTTAACCTCTAACTCCTGTTCTTTTAATGCCTTCTCTAAAGCAACTTTCTCCTCCCGGAGTAATACACCAGCCAACAAACTTTCATCAAATACCCCTTCATTAATAAAATGAACAACAATTTTATCTCTCAATACCTCTGACTTCTGCGTAACAGAATAATCCAATTTCAATTCCTTAACAAGACTAATCAAAACTTTTCTACTCAACTTCTCGACCTCCTCAAAAGTGGGATTAGCCAAAAAAGACTCCATAACACTAACTTTCAAATCACAACCAGCCTAGGTTCACTAACTTAACACGGTGCGTTGGGCCGTGTACTTGACCTCTTCAATCTAGGACGACACGTCTGGCTATTGACCTAGATAACTCTATGCTTGCGCGCGTTGTAAGAACACTGCGCTACTGGATATAAACACAACTAAATCAAACTAAACTTAGTGCTTACTGATATAACCAACAACTGGAACGACAGATTAAATCTCGGCGAGCCCCCACTTTGTAACGTCCCCTATCTATCAGCCAGATAGAAGGAGAACGTCCCCGGATTCTTTTTTCGGGGTTATATGCAAATGCCTTACGGCTTAAATGGATGACCACTAACACAACGACACACTAGGGCTCGAACTCAATGTCTAGGGGAAACTAGTGATACTATTGTAATTAACACTCATCCAATCTACATACAACCTTTAATCAGCGAACACAGTTGTGGCAGAACACAAAGGTGAAACTAGATAAAATATTTAATGTATAAAATATCAAAACCCAACTTACAGAGTGTAGGAAAAAACACTATCACAGATTTCACCACTGTAAAAACTAGCCACAGGCCAAACAACACTGCTATAGCTTCAAGAATTACTTGGCGACAAGTAATATTATACTAGAAGACTAAATCAACTTAAGAAAGCAAGGCACACACAGGACTTAAGTTCTCTCACGTTCAAATGGTCAGAGTCTATAGCCGGACAATATGGACGGCTGCCTGATCAAGGTAAAACTGCCTGATCAAGGTAAACTGCCTGCGACAAGTCTCAAATGGAGACTCACAGATCACTCAAGGCCACTTGAGCTACTGTTATCGTGCTGGTTGTGTTTCCTGTGGTGTGACACTTTACGTGGTTCTAACCCCTAGGCCACTAATGGTGTTCCTAACCACTATGCCACACTACTCGGCAGCCAGCCGAGTTTCTAAGCCACTAGACCACTAGGCACCATAGACTCTACTCAGTTTCTCACCGAGTATTCGAACCTCGGCCGCCGCCGTGGCGCGCCGAGATCCTAGCCATTGAGCTATGGGGTAGTCATCTGACCAGAATCATTCAATCAGATCTTAATGGAAAATTTCTATGTCTTAGACCCCTTAATAAGTCAGTGGAAATTTTCCGGTTGTTGCACAATCACTCCATATAAGGTATTATACAATGTCAAAATAAAAATAGAACCTGACTCGACCTAAGTAGGTCACATGTGGGTGAAATAAAAGAGAAACAAAGATCAAGTTTTTTAACCACAGATTGTTTCATATGAGTTCTTGAAGTGAACGTTTTTTTTGTTTGTTTTTTTACTTTACCATGCTCATTATTTTTTAAACCACAATGCAATGAATATTAAAATGTAACATATTTAAACTAAAACAAAAACAACAAATTTAATACAAATAGTCACAAATATCAACTGGTTGTAACACAGATTATTTCTTAAATTTTTTTTAAATGAAAACATTATGTCTGATATTTTTAAAAATAGAGAATGTTTTTACTCTCTACTTTGTCATACTTATCATTCACATTGATTTGGGTGCGATAAATTTTTATCATAGCACAGCTACTTCAATTGTTACATTGGTTTGGTTCACCTAATGTTTACTTCCCATTTAATTATCACTGAGGGAGATAGTGGATGCAGGATATTAACCAGTATTTACAAAGCCATGATTTATGATGCAGGAAATGAAACAATATTACTTCAGTTTTTATTACATGGTTTGCATGTTATGTATTCTTAAGTTAACAGTATTTATTAGATGTGGTTTGATCACTTTGGGAATTTAAAAATTCTTAATAATATGTACTTATTTAATTATTATATGGTGGAGTAATTTTTATACTAAGAAATTCTGTGATTTCATTATGCAATATTCATTTATGACATTCCTAAGCAAGATTTTAATTATTTCTGTTGTTTGCTGTTAAGTGTTATTCAAACAAAACAAATTACTTGTTTATATTTTAATTTGAAACTCTCCTGTCTAAATGTTACAATCCTCAACATTTTTTAACAGTACTTATTTAAGACTAGTCAAGATGAACCCAGTCATTTCTATAATTTTTAAAACATAAATTGTGATTGGAGTATTTCTGTCGAATCTTTCAAGCAAATATGTTTGTCAACATTACAAATGAAGAAGTTAACTATTTTAACACTGTTTATTGTTTGAGTTTTTTAGCCTGTGAATTACAATGTTATGTTGTTCAAACAATGCCTCAGGAAAAAAAAGAATAAAGACAAATGTTATCTGCATTTATAATACTAATGGTATAATTACATATCAAATATTCTTCAACATTCTAAAACTTGTTTTGTTAATAAGATAAAGGGTATACACAATTCATGTGTTTTAAACAACATAAAATAAAACCACTTAAAATTTCATTTTGTTCACAAATTTTGTAAATATACATTTTATCACTGTGGGTGTTCCTTTACTATTTTTGGAGTGTTTTTATTCTTTTTATTTATCCACTTATGGATATCAGTTTGATACAAAACTATGTCAATACAATATCATAGTTTTAAAAAGATCATTTCATTAAATTAAGATAATTTCATTTTAAATAAATCATCAGTCAATAATTTTTACAGAATACCTTGTTTTCAAAGTTTAGGAAACATTTTAAAACTATCTTGTATGACGAATACTTCTAAAGCAAGTATTTTAGGTATAAACATTTTTTAAAAGCACAGCTGCAAAAACAAAAATAAATTTTTTGTGTAAGCTAATAAGTGACTGAATTCAGTGATTCTATTTAATAAAAACAATAATAACAATTATTTTTGACTTTTTGTTACTTAGTAACCATGTAAAGGCATATGATATAAAGCAGATTTGTCCATTTGTTTGACTTCAACTTCTTTAAAGTGTACACTTGGTTCTCTAGTAATTGGACTTTGGCTCTCACTTTCATGATCACCATCTGAGAATTTATCAAATATAACAATGTTATGAAAGTTTTCCCATTAAAAGTATTAATTTAGTTGTAAAGTAAACATAAATAATAATTTAAAATGTATTTGAAGGTGAAAAAAGTTAAATAATAGAATTTAGTTTTAAAACTAATTTGTAAAAGCAATACTTTTACATAATCATTCATGCTGTATAAAAAAAAAGTTATGCAACACTTATCTTTTTAGCAATATACTTATTTACAGGCATATATATATATATATATATATATATATATATATATATATATATATATATATATATATATATATATATATATATATATACATACATATATATGACATTTAACTTAACTTAACATTTAACTTAAAAAAACATTTTATTCAAACAAAATTGCAAAAAACGCTAACATATTAAACAGTAAAAATAAAATATTTGGAAACAAAAGAAATTTCTTTAACATTAAACAACCCAAGTAGTTTTCTTTAATGTTGTAATGGGCCAAGCTTCCTAGGATATTTTGACCAGATTTTTTTCCATTCTGGAAATTCAATGTTGATAAGTTAAACTAATATTATTTTCTTTCAATGAGTTTTATGATGTATTATTTTTTAAATTAATAATAAGTTAAACATCCAAAATTTGCCAGTTTTTTTAAATACTATTCCGATTGCTGCTAGCAGCAAAGATAAAGTGATGGTAATAATGACAATAACTAACCTAGCTCAGAATACATGTCTGTGGCACTGGTCATGTGACTGGTCTCAGATAGGGCTTTGATTTGATGGTTTGGCTGTCTCACACATCGGTCACCTATACTAAGCTTAATACCAAACCTCTTAGGATCATCCATTCTCTGTTGTCTTCGATGTTCAATGTGATCATTAATGATCTTTTGTGTCTGAATGAAAATGATAAATACACTTTAGTGTGGATTGGTAAAGTGTTCTAAAAATACTTGAAAACTAGTACTTATATAGACTAATAATTAGATTTAGAACATATTTATAATTAAAATAATAATTACTATCTTCTGTTTAAAAACATTCTTCATTGATACCATACCTTTTAATTTAAATGTTTTCTATTGAACTGAATTCATTGCAGTACAAGTACTAATAAGAAGCCACAATATATTGATGCAATAGATAATTTTGCATGTTAAATCATTTAAAATGCAGTGAAAGTGCATCACACAAAGCGGTATTTATTGGTAGTGGGTGCATGCAACATAATAGATTCTCACGTGAATATTTTAAGTGATAGATGAATATTAACTTATCAAGATTCTATTAGTGATTATACTGGGAAACCTCTTTTTGAACATACTCAATGATTCTTTATTTATAATTTATGATAGTCTACATTAAATGGGAAAAGATATCATAATAAAGAAAGTAATATTAATAATACTTTAAAATTGAGCTTTGAAATCAGAAAATATGTATTTACAAATTGTCAAAAGTTCTTGAGTAAACAGAAAAATATCCATTTAACTACTTGAATACTTTAAATTAATTATCTGAGGTTAAAAATAAATTAAATTTTAAATAATTTATTTCATTATTTCCAAATTTTGATAACACAACTAGCAATACATTTCATATTGATCTTAGTTGTTGTTTTGTTAATATGGAGAAAAGAATGAATCAGCATGGAATATATTTTAGGACACTAGCAAACCTACATTTTTTTTTCAAATCCTTATTAATAAATACAAAACCATAATAAACTCAAGCAAGAAATAGGATTTATATAATCCAAAGAATTGTAACACAATGCAATGATCTATTTACAGATATCAGGAAGAAATAATATTAATAAAATATCAAATGTAATAATATCAATTTAATTTGAATACTTCCTTTCAAATAGTACATATAGTGGCTTTCCAATTGAAGCAAGAGATATAAATAATAAAGATATGCAGTGCAATACAAAACTGTTTTTGGTGCCACCATGTACTATTCTTACCTTCAACACTGTTCTCTCAGAAAACCAATCTGGCTAGATATGAATTAATTTTTGTTGGTTAAAGTATACAAAACAAACCACAACAATCATTAGTACACATGAATATCTTTGACCAGCAATGACTCAAACAGTTTATTAAAAGCAGATTATGTTCCAGCAATGTATGCACAGCACAAAGAAACACACCTCTTAAAGAAATTTATAATTAAATTAAGATTAAATCATTGTTTACATTATTACAATGTATATTAAAAATAGAAACTTTGTTTTATTTTTACAAATGTGAGATTACATTTATCCACCTATTGACTAGGCACTTTTTCAAAAGGATTAGAGGTCTTATCTTAGTAAAATAAAAAAAACTGGCCCTAAACTTGGTCATTTTTACATGATATATATCGTAAAATTACTTAAAATAAAAGTACCTTGTTTGCTGAAGCTATGATATTTTGATCTGCTATGATTTCTGTAAGCCTTAAGTTATTTTTAATTGCTTTTGAAGCAGTTGATCTTGCATGCATAGGCAACTGCTGCTGATAAGCATAATCAGTGTAATCTACTTCAATTTCTGGTGGTATTTTCTTTACCCTGTAAATATTTTAAATAAAAGTATTAATTACCCTTTAAAAAAGAACTTGTATCTGAATACTTTCAAAAAAGAAAATTATTTTCTTACTTTCTGTTTGTAAGAATTTCATACATGTTTTCAATCAACTGTGATGCCGCACCTTCTCTGCAGTGTATAGTGCCTTCAATATCCTCCATCATAAGATCAAGTTGGTTTTTTAGAATAAACTAGAAAAGTGTAAAATAATAAAACGATGTTCGACAAGCTTTTTCATGCAGGGAAATGGACACAAAAGCAGAAAACTTTCTCTAATCACAGTTTTCAATTAGCTTTACTAAAAAAAAAATAAGAATGCGACTAGTGATTTTGATGGCTAAACTTAGGTCAATAAAAAACATTTCACCTACCCTATAGCCCACATTAACTTACGTTTTTCAAAAGAAACCAGTTTCGTCTTTTTAATTCTAATGAGTCTCTGTTGTAATAACTATGCATTTGAATATCATGGGGAAAATACCATGAAAATATCTCAGCTATCAGATAGCCATTTGAGAGGTCCCTTCAAGATAAGAAAAATAATATAATAATAAAAATTTATTAAATAAGTAGCATGAATATCAATTAAATTTGATTTTTAACTTGCTTTATTGTTTTGGTAACCTACAGCTTTGCCAAACTTTTTCAAAATTATTTAACGCAATAAAAATATTTTTTAAAAATATTAGCTCAGCTATACTAATAAAAAAAATTTAAAATATTTTTTTTAAAATTGTGTACACCAGAGTTAAGCATAGATGCAGTAATAAAAAAAATAGTATACTTCCTTAAATAGTACTTCTTGCTACTTCTAAACAAATACAATCAACTGTAGATAGCATTTATGGATATGGCATATACATAGGGCACTACTATATATAGTATAGGCCAGTATAGGGAAAATGCCTAATTAATTATTTTCATCAATTATTGTAATTAGAAGTCATCCATAAATGATGGCACACTCCCTATAGGGGAGAAGTGCTGTGCCAAAGTCCAATCATTTAGCTAAAATTATTACTATTTTTTATGTCTTGCCAGACCAAAAATAGAGTGTATCAAGCTTTCCTCATTGAGAAGTAGGTTTTTTGAAAAAGTGATGAAGATCAACAGACCTTCAAACACTGTAATTTTTTTACAATACTGTAATTTATTATTACTAATGAATTTGGACAAAAAGTAAATAGATCTATAATTAATAATATAGGCCTATGGCACTATTGTTACGCCCAGGTTTGGTTCAACTCAGGAAACGATTCGTGGCTATCTTTAATACTTTTATTTGGTCTCAATTCTTCACATTACAATATTGAATATAGCCCTTGCACTAACCACTACCAACTAACCCTTACAACCATTCACTCAGAGGCGTAGCGAGGGGGGCGGGGGGTGCGGACCGCACCAGGTGATACCATTTAGGGGGGTGACACCAAGACAAAAAATAGCAAAATATATAGAGAAAAACTTGAGGGGGGGTGGAAATTGAAAGTTTGGGGGGGGGGGGGGGTACAAATCGAAAACTTAAGGGGGGGTGTAAATCGAAAGTTTGAGAGGGGGGGTTGCAAATCGAAAATTTGTCCCCGGGTGACACCCGACCTTGCTTCGCCACTGCATTCACTCCAGCTTTTATACCCTATTTGACCTTGGGATAACAATGCATAAACACACCGGCATTTACAATAATCTAGGGTAAACTGAACTCACACACGCACTCTCCCCTAATTAATTAATTATAGATTTATTCTAACCTATTTCTATCTAACCTACAGTACAGCTGACCCATAACAACTATATATGCTAAAGCTAAATTCAAAATTGACTTTGTTTACTATTGCAAAAGATGGCAATAGTGATTTACAATGATTACTTATACTTTTTTCATAAATAAATAATTTTAGTATTTTCATTGAAATGCCTTTATTATTCTAAAAATTCTAATCTGTTGTTGACTTACTAAATTTAATGTTGACAATGTTTGAACTTTTTTATATTGAATGGTACAACAATCATACAATGAGCAATGATATTATTAATATTATAATTATAAATTAATTTTAAATATAAATAATAAATAAAAAATAAAAAGTCTAATAAAGTAGAACAGTTCAGTTGACTGACACTCAAGGACTAGAACCTACCATTTCGGGTTCTTTATTTTCCAAGATAAATCTAGACTCTGAAGCCACTTTAAAACTTCCCTTGGCAAAGTCGTCATTTTTTTCTAATAATACAATTTTTAAATAATTATTTAAATTAACTTTTGGCAAATTTGACGTTTTTGTAGTTTAAACCATCACCGGATGTTGTTTGTTTGTATCCAATAACAATATTGTAGAATAACAGTGAATATAAATTTTAAATAAATTATTGGACAAAGATTTTCACACTGTTTTAATATATAATGAATAAAAATATGAGCTTGTTTTACAATGGATATAAACATAACGTTTGCAAACATCTTAACTATGTCAGCTTATTAGTTATTATTAATAATTATATTGTGCGGGATTGGTACTACTAACCAATGTTTATTTCCGGTCCAAAATTCTATTTTCATTTTCAGTATTGTTGATGTCTGAACCTATCTCTGATAGTATCGGAGCTAGCAGGCTGATGCCGAATAATTAATTATAGTAATTGAGACCAATGTCGATTATTTAATCGTGTGGTAGGATCCTACTCAGGCCCACTCCCTGTACATACTTCCACTCAACCTCACTCAGGGCCAGTAGGCTCTACCTTGATAACTTTTTCATTTTCCTTCCGAATTCTCAGCCGTTCTAGATTTAGCTTATTTTAGATTAGGCCTATTGGGAAATTTTTCCTAATTACCATAGAATGATAAAATGGACCCAGATCAATCCTATAATATACCCCATTGATAAAAATATCAAATTTATCATTCTAGGCCTAATAGTTTTTTTTATATGAATTTTCAAAATTATGTGTTTAACTTGTTATGTTTCATTGTAACCTGCATTCCAGACGTGTGATTGGCTTTAAACTTGCATACCAATGTTGCTATTAAAGATATAATGATAAAACTTTGCACATTTGTACTCAATGATATAGGCAATAGAAGTCTACAAATAAAATAAAAATTAGAAAAGAGGTAACTAGAAATAATGAAGTTAAAAATTAAGGGGTGTGGCACTGTTCTATAGTGACTGCCATAAGAGGATTTCCAGACTGCACAGCTAGGTTGCTATTCCATGATATACCATCATGAAACTTTATATATATATTAGGACTAGAGCATGTAAAAAATACAATCATGCAAGTAAAATAAACATAGCTAGAGGAAAACTATAAATAGTGAACTTGAATATGGTACAGCGCAATTAGACTATGATGATTAACTACAGGCTAATATGTTGCACTTCTTTGTTGCTACTATAAAAATAAAGATTAAACTTTACATATTGATTCTGGTGTTAGTAATAAGAGTGCTAGTATACATATTGTACAGGTAATGTATAGAGTTAGAACTTACAAGTCAAATACAGCACAATATGATCAAGATACTTAACGATTTGCCATAAACATTGGATTTGTGTCCGTGTATAACATGGTAAAAATCTTATAATTAATTTAGAAAATTTTGGTTCTTGTAATGTTTCTGATGAAAAGTGTTGAGGTGTGCTAAAACTCAAAGATTGACATTTCACATTATTCTTATTTATAAAATGTTTAGTGAAGTTGACGTATCCTTTGATAAATTCTTAAATGACATTAATTAAAGTGTTCATGTTTTCTTTCTATTATAGATGCCTATAACTAAAACTGTAATGCAGTGCAGCTTATAAAATTGGGCATTATTATTTTTAATTTAGGCCCTTTATAGTACTTTATAGATCTAGATACTACAGATAGGCCTGTCAGTATTTACATTAAGGCCTAATAGTTTATATATATATATATATATATATATATATATATATATATATATTATTACACATCTCTAGACCCATTATTGTTTTAGTGTTTTCATTTCCATTTAGATCTAGATTCTATTTTTTTTAAAACTGTGTACAATAAATATAGATTTTTTTCTACTTGAAAATGCCTTTATAATCTATTTATCTGCAATTCGTTAATGCTAGTTTGCTAGATCTAGTTAACCTGGTATTAAGAAGGTTAATAAAAATCTGGCTAATTAAAAATTTTATAATTTATTTAGGCAGCAATTAGGCCTAATTACATTCTTTCCAATTTAGATCTACAGTATATTTATTTTAAAGCCCATTTTATTGTAACAGTCCATTTAAAAACAAACAGCTATTAAAAAAACATCGTATGCGCATATCTATTAATATCTCATAACCCGGCCGCCATTATGAAATTACGCACGCTTTCTCGTTCCTACCCCTACGAGTTTTATCGCGCTACTCCTCATTGGCCCGTGCTTAAAAACCCTTCAAATCGACATTTCTATTTATCCAAATGGTTGGCATGCTATTTAAGCCTATTTTCATGCA
The DNA here is from genome assembly GCF_028476545.2 of Physella acuta. Classification (NCBI taxonomy): domain Eukaryota; kingdom Metazoa; phylum Mollusca; class Gastropoda; family Physidae; genus Physella; species Physella acuta. The sequence continues at coordinate 94,200 of NW_026733445.1, forward strand.
ACTTAAAGGATTATTTATATCTGAAATTTAGTTGTCAATGCGCCAGTTCGGTAGCGTCGGCATTTCGACAAATATTTGCTATTATCGGTGATCGCTTTCGGTATCGGACAATGTAAAACGGGAGCTAATTCATTTATTAGTATGTATAAAAGATTAAATTCAACTCAAATATTCACATCGAATACATTTTATTCTTCGATTCCGATGGCGAGAATTAACCTGTTAAAAAATGGCGAATTTCAACAAGTACGATGAAAAAGTCAGGATGTGGTCGTACCGAATCGAAACAGCGGAAGTCGAAATGCCTAATTTTAGATTGTTATGTTACTGTACGATTCTACGCCGTTCTTATTTTAATATTATTAAATTAGTAGGCGGTAATCTATCATTGTAGGCCTATTATTTTTCGTTTTAGGTACGTAAAATCGGCCGAGACTAGTAATGTGAAAAATGTTTAGTAGTTATTTCACATTTTTTAGGAGGATTTATGTTTTGAAAGTTACAAAAATGTTTCAAAGTTTCATAAAATACCTGTTTTTAAACAATTGTTTTAAAACTTATCAGTAAAAAATAACTAAGTGACCACGCGTCTCGCAGAGTGTGGCCCCGTAACAAAGTGATTACGCCTCTCGCAGGTTGGGTTTGTCATCTTGTGATTGAAATTGCTTACTTTTTCCTTCTCCATCAAATCTGGTATGGTTGAGTCAACATTGTGCCAGCTGTAGACTGTAGTTTATAGATCGGAGCTCAGAGTATGAACCCTGGGTTAGCACAATCGGTACTACTACTATTTTTTTTTTTACGTTTTGCTTGCTTGCCTTACGTTTACTATCCCATAAGTGAAAAATCCCACCACGGTCGGCGAGGTCACTGTGAGTTCAGCAGGCCTAAAGCATACATCATAGAATGAACATAAGTTCACGAGATCGTCTTTGTCTTCACTTATCTCTTCCCCCCCCCCCCCCAAAGGAAATTTTTTTTTTAGTTCACATAGGATAAATAATATAGACTTAAATCTACTATCATGCATGCTAGATTAGATAGCTGTTAAAATTTTTTACTAAAGGACAGTTTGATTTAGCTTAATTGCTACTAGATCTAGGACTATCATCTGACACAGCACTGTTTTTTTTTACAGGTACTAGATTAGATCTAGATTCTTAGGTGTTGAAATAATATAAATACACTTAAACTAGATCTAGATCTGTGTCAACATTAAATTGCTACCACGAAAAAAAAATCAGGCAGTCCTGATATCTGTTTTTTTTTAGATCGCGTGCCACCTAGGGTAAAGATTTAGCGTAACGCGGAGCAAACAGCGCAAAGGCGACCTTACATGTAACTCGGAGCGAAGTGCGCAAATGCTGCCAAAAATTAAAGAATAGCGGTGTTTTCATCAGATGCAACCAACTATAGTGGCCATCTTATTTAAGTTTTTTTTTTGTAAAATTATAGTTATTATTCAGTTATCTAATATTTGACACAAATATATCACAATATACTTGTATTAAAGCCTTAACAATGAGGCAACTTGTTCGCACATTACTAGCCTTGGCCAATTTTATGCACCTAAAACGATAGATTACTAAATAAACTGATCATACTGTATGGTATATATAAATTACTGTAATTTACTAGTAAATACTAAAATCGCCTGAAAATCTCAAGTATCTAGTGAAAGTATTAAAGTATAATCAGTTTATACTAGTAAAAGTATAGTATAGGTGGCTGGGCATAGTGCTAACCATACTATCCCTTCATGTGCAGCAGTCAAGAAACTTATAAACTCTATTTCATTTGGCCAAGAGGAATCTTTGCTTAATACTTTATAATTAAAAATTATGTTATCACTCAGTGCACAAAAAATAGCATAACAAAGCTTGGCTTCCCGCCTCCCCCCACTCCCCAATTATACATAACAAGCCAACCCGCTGCGTATCATACGCCGCTATTTAGTTGGTTTTTTTTTCTACTTTTCAGTAATTTATAATTTGTGAATTCGACAGTACCAATGCTGCCACTGAAAATATTTGCTTAAAAACACTAAACCCCCCTCCCCCCCACGTGAAAGCAGCCTCCTCTTAGTTACCTCCTCTAAGTTTAAAATCGTTTCAAACTAAATTATCTGCCCCTAATAGCCATCATCAAACCCGTCTCTATGATTGTAAAATGTAAATCCTGACCACAGCTCACCAGACAATGTGGGGGTGGGGTGGGAGTTGATAGTGATAGAGAGAAAGAGAGGGGACTGCAAGGAGGCGCTTGCAGCTTGTTTTCTAACGGCTCCCAGAAGAGAATTATATATATAGATTATACATCAATGAACATGTTTTGTTTTGCCTATATATTTTTTATTCTTAAAAACAAAAAATTTGAATAATAAGGCCTAAATGCCTCTTAAACTTTTATTGTTTCCTCTTAGCACTTTTTCATAATTTTTTTTTTATTATCATCCATCTGTCATGTGCTGACAGCATTGCGTAGAAACTATCATAATAACTGTTACTATTGCTAATAATTTACTTTGATATAACTGACTTAAGACAAACAACATAATCAAAAATACATTGAATAAGTTTGCCATGACATTTCATTGTTTGTTTGACTAGCACAGTTTAGAAAACATGAATAGACTAGGAAAATGAAAACAGTGCTTTATAAAGTGGGTCCTGTGGAGTCTGATTTACTGAAAAAAAAACCTGTAATAAGTCTGGAGTAATTAGCTAATGTGCTAACATGACAAAATGTGAATGTGATTTTTTTATTTAAAGATTAATATCTATGAAGGTAGCATCTATTCAAGAATAGTTTGAATTGAGAGGAACTTATATATACTAACAGTTACAATGTGAGTGAACTGCTACTGGCAAAATGTTTTCAAGAATATTTTCATGTTATCCAAAACTAAACTATAGCAACTGGAAAGAACTCAAAAGAAATGTATATCAACATTATTCAACAAATCGTTTAACAGTCAAGTTTTTTGGAAACCAGAATGAAAGTACCTCACAACTGCCAAAAACAAAACAGCTTGTAGACAGTTCAAAATTTAATATTGAAAAGTTGTTGGGGGACATTGATAAGCAACAAGACATTGAAAAGCTTTACCAAGGACTTATATCTAAGGAACGGGCTAGTCTTGCAAAAGCCATTACCTTAGTGGAATCCACCAATCCAGCCAAACAAAAGCAAGCACAGTTTCTGTTGACCAAAGTACTAAGACACATCAAAGAGTTAAGCCAACATTCACTTTTAGGACCAGGCTCATTTAGGATAGGTACTATATACTCCTTTCTTTTTTTATTTTTAAAATTGAACTTTATTTATTTATTGCTTTCTGACATTATTATTCTATGTAAGGTCGGGGACTAGAGCACACAACTTCTAGTCCAGAAGTCTCAAGTTCAGATCCTGGGCTTGAGTTCCTGAGTACACCTAGCTCAAATGGGTACCTGACTTACATTTTAATGAAAGTAAAGTGTTTTCTCTACAAATCTGACTACACTATCCCTTGATATGTGATGTCACAGAAAGAGATCAATTTTACTTCATCTGCTCTATGGACCACCAGGTCTGAAAGGGTAACTTACATTATTATTTACATTTTTTAGTTGAATAAGTTAAGTAATTTGGTTATTATTTACTACAATGTGTTTAGGCTTGTCTGGGCCACCTGGAGCTGGTAAAAGTACGTTTATAGAAGTGTTTGGGAAATTCCTCACAAGTTTAGGCCACAAAGTAGCTGTTTTAGCTGTTGATCCATCATCCTCTACATCAGGAGGTAAGGGATTTAAAAATTCTAATCCTCTCGTCTGATTGTCAAAGTGTAAAAATATTTTTTATTATATTTAAAAAATAATGAAGGAAAGGTTTCCTCATTTTAATGTATAGTTTAAATGGCTTATTACAAGTTTCTTATCGTTTACTTATCAATCAACGTAGGTTCATTACTGGGAGACAAAACAAGAATGCCAGAGCTCTCACGCGACATGTCAGCTTATATTCGACCTTCACCTTCAAGTGGCACACTTGGCGGGGTTACCAGAACAACCAATGAAGCAATAGTTCTATGTGAGGGTGGTGGCTATGATATTATTCTTGTGGAGACTGTTGGTACAACATTGTAATATTTTCCCTTATAACATTTTACTACTTCACTATTCCCTACATTTATTTTCATATAAATAAGCACTATAAAGTCCTTGGTATGTTGTAGAACATATTTATACAATTTTGATATAGTTTATGCACTTCATTGTAATGGAGGACATAGTAAGTAGAGCACACAATTGCCTTCGAACTCTGATGAGTACCTGACTCAAGTGATGGAAAACAAAGGATTCTAGGCTTAGAATGATCACACTATCAGAAACAGGTGAAGAACTATCATCCCTATTGACCTTGAGATTGGAAACTGTAACTTAAATTTAAATTTTTCTTTTTTTTAAAAACTATTTTAATTTTATAGAACTTTACTTTAAACTTATTTCCGTAGGAGTGGGTCAGTCAGAATTTGCAGTAGCTGATATGGTAGATCTATTTTGTCTGCTCATTCCACCAGCTGGTGGAGATGAATTACAAGGTAAGTGTTTCAGTATTTGCTTTAAATTATGTTTTTCCTACATACGTTATTTTTCAGATTCTGTTTTAAGCTGTTTCATATATGCAAAAGTTGTTCTAGGCCTGTGTCAAATATGCATGTCCAGTTCTCTGGGCAGCACGTCTTTTACATTTTATACGTGAACCTGATTTGTTACATCTCTCTTTAAGTAGTTTAAGCAAATCTTTTTAAAATATAACTCGTTTTCTTTTTCTATGGGAAACTCTTTATAAATATTTTAATATTTACTAGGAATATTTCCTTTCATTCAGGTATCAAAAAAGGCATTGTAGAAGTGGCAGATATTGTCATTGTTAACAAAAGTGATGGTGACTTGTTGCCTGCAGCTCGGAGAATTCAGTCTGAATACAGTAGTGCTCTTAGGTTCATGAGGCCTCGTTCAAAAGTTTGGAGGCCAAAGGTAGGTGAAATAATTTTATTTATTTGTTTTCTCAGGCTTTAACTAAAACTATTGATTGTATTATCTATAGAATATTTAAAAAATTGTTAACAGACTATGCTTACTTTTTAGCAGTAATTTATGCTAGGATCAAACTTACTATTACAAAGCTGTAATACCAATAACAATTGTTTTGTAAGTGTTAAGCAAGCAAAAAAAATGTGTTAAAGATAAACATATTTGTAAAATTTCTTTAACAATATTGTTTCAACTTATTGCTTAACATTATTGTTACCTATTACAATGAATACAATTTTACATAATTTTAGGTGACCAAAGTTTCTTCTCTTGAGAAAACTGGAATCTCTGAACTGTGGGAGATGCAGCAAGATTTTAAGCAGGCCACTTTTTCTGCAGGGGAGCTCACACGGCGCAGGGAGAAACAGCTTAAATTATGGCTATGGAATCATATAAAAGATCATATAATGGGAAAATTTGAGAATCATTCTAGTGTAAAACATTTACTACCACAAATGGAGGATTTAGTTATTAATGGCCATGTTACACCAGGTTTAGCTGCAGATTATATGATGAAACAGTTTATAATGCAAGATGGTTTAGAAAACAATTCCTAGCAAGTTCATTTATTATAATTATGTAAACAGAATTATAATTATGCATTGATTCCAAATATTCTAAAAATTAAATCCAAGATACTTTACACTGTTATAAATATATTGTAAGTGATTTTAAAAAACTCTGAGTGATTTTATGAATACTCACTATTTTGTTCGTAATTACATTTAAATTTAAATTGAAAAACCATAACTATACATTATCACCTCACCTCAGAACACACAATGGATCCTCTTGTATACTGGAGCAGTAAATAATTTTTTATCTTATTTTATCGATCAACTGTGCTTAAAGGTGTGGGTTCCTATCTAAGCTAGGCGCTCCCATTTCCAGAGAAAACGTACCTGAATGTTCTGTGATAAAAGATTGACATGTCTAATAGTAAAAAAACTACAAACTATTAGTTTGTGTATTTTAAGATAGATAATACATACAATTTTTTAAAAATAAATAAGACAGTTAATTTGACTACGGGCCAATATCAGTATATATAATTTACATTATTGTTGTTTATGCTTGTTTATTTATTTGCATTTAATTTGTGTAAATTAAAAATAGTTTGTGTGAATGGTGTGTAAAAAATAGAAAAGTTAAAAACATTGATACTTTTTGTAGGAATGATAGACCACATTAAATAAAGTTTCTCACTGTTTACAATACTATGCTTTTGTGTTTTATAGTTCTCTTTAAAATCTATCTGTAGACCTAATTGTTTATCAACTTACAGTACTAAATCGTTAAAGATGTCAAATGATAGAAATATAGATACAACATGGAATATAAATTTCACAGGTCAAACTTAAGGGCCATGATCATTTTCTTATTTGTGTGCACATTTTTCAATTTACTGTTAAATTAACATTTTTCTTCAAAAGTTAATTCTGAACACTTATCAAGTTAGTTGAAGAATACTCCATTTATTGATTCATACACCTGCAGTGAATTAGTTCTTTTGTGAATTTTACACTTATTAGCAATATTCTTAATAAACAATTGGAAAAAGTTACATAATTGGAAAGGAGTTGTCCATACATTGTTACACTCCTGGGAGGGGTGGGGGGTCCAGATGTGACATCACACTGCATTTTTTTTTAAAAGTGATAACCAAATTTTAGTCATTCTTTTGCAAAGTGAACGCTGCTATTGTATGATAAAATTTTCACATCCAGAATATTTACCTACAAAAGATCTACAAAGTCAAGTTTATATACACAGACTAAGCACTAAGCCATACTTAAAAGTTAAATACAACAGTGTGCAGTTGCCAAAGTGAAGAATTCCAGAGATTGTAATTCAGACTCAATTTCAAGTCACCACAACAGTATATAAATACTTCAAATTTGCTTAAGTTAATTTGTATATTAAAATATTTTGTTAACACTAGTTTTTTTTTTTATTATAAAGTTATTAACTTCGTAAAATGTCGAAACTAATTTCCTATTAAAAATCTAAGTTGTTATAAACAAGTGCAGAACAAAGTTTTCATAATTGCTGGCTATTTACCTGCTGAAATTTATGCGCGACCTACTAAATGTTGTTTCACACGCGTCCCTTTCTTAGTGCACTCTGTCGCACAGCTGTCAACCAAATCAGATCATACTCATCTCCGAAGAAAATGGTAGATCTACATTCTCTTTCATTTTAGAAAAAATCTAAATGCGTAGTGTGATGTGTATGCCTGCTGACTAACACTCATGATTAAAAAATTAAAATGGTAATCTATCGTTTTAGGTACGTAAAATCGCCCGCGACTTGTAATGTGAAAAACAGGTGACTCCTTAAATTTTAATAATTATTTCACATTTTGAGGAGGATTTATGTTTTTTAAAATACAAAAATGTTTCCTTGTTTCATTTATGTATCTGTTTTTAAACAATTGAATTAAAACTTTTCATTAATAAATGAAGACTAGCGATGTTTCCAACAGATGCAACCATGCTCATTTACTATAGCACTACTATAGCAGCCATCTTGTTTAAGTTTTATTTTTATAAGATTCAGGGGGAAGTCACTCTATTTTACACGTCTGCTGTTTATATAGTAAATCTTGCTCGCAGACACTGCTGTTTAAAGTTAATTTCTGGCCTATTTGATATTAATATTTAGCCATTGATTTAGGTTTATTATCCATTTATCTATAAACTATAATATTTGACACAAACATATCACAATATACCTCTATTTAAGCCTTGACAATGAGGTAACATTTTCGTACATTAATAGCCGCGGGCGATTTTACGTACCCAAAACGATAGATTACCATTAAAATAAACAAACGTTGATAAACTGATCATATTCATATTAGGCCTAATTCATAATATTAATAATAATAATTCATATTTATGATAGATCTATTTCATATTGTTAAAGTTAAAAGTTAAAACAAAATTAAAATATTTTTTAAAAATTTTTATTCCCTGACCCTGCGCAGAATACAAAACAAATTTATTAATTTAACATTCTAGATCTAGGCGTAGAGATCTAGATCTAGATAGATTAGAAATAGATTCTAAACAGCTAGAATCTTTATCTTCTTAACTTTCTATTAATTAAGAGTCTTAATATTTAATTTTATTTATGGTGTAGGCTTAGTAATTCAGTATTACTATTAATATTATTACTATTGTATTATTACAGTTACTAGTCTCCTACCTAGCACCTAAAGCACTTAATGCCTGAATTATGTTCCAAATGTGTAAACCGATATGATAAAAATTTTAATTCACTGAATCTCTAGCAGAATGATATCTTTGGGCAAGACCAACTGGTGGACTTGTTACATGAGTTAATAAATTATAATATAAACTCAAAAGAATAAAACTATTTTAGGGATTATTTAGGGGGTAATCAAGCTATTGTGACTAGTGAGTGAAGGGATAGAAAATATGCAGATATTAGCAGTTATAATTTGTTTTTGTATTATCTTTTTTGTAAATTGTAAGGAAAATTGATGAATATACTCAATTTTAATGGGATGGTGTGGCCTAGTGGTAGAGTGCTAGACAGCTGACCCTAAAGTCTTGAGTCTATCCAGCTCTGATGGGTACCAAATTCATGTTAGTGAAAGTAGAGGCATGACCTCACTATCCCTTACTCAATTATGACCGAGCACATTGAATATTTTAGAAAGAAATGTCTGTTTAAAAAAACAAAAGTTACCATTTTAGGGTAGGCTGAGGTGTGACATCCATCCAGTTCTTTTTGATGATACGGTTTTTTAAAATTTCAATGTTATTTATATGTTCAGGCTGGTAAGCGTATAGTTGCTAATGAGAAAATCCTTAGTTCAATCCCTTGGGCAGGTGAGTTTGTTTGTTGGAGACAGCAACTCATCTAGTTGAGAAAACTCCAAAATCAAATAGGAGTGGAGCCCCTAATGTTATAGGATTACCAGCTCTGGTTTCCTTTAAGCAGCTCCTGTGATATCACTGATTTTAAGTTGTTGCTTAGGTCCATCAACCGTGTGGTAAAAGGGGTCTTGATAGATGTGCAACATCTGGCCCTTCTCATCTTACTGCCCCGACACTGTGCTCGTATTTCCAATGTGCTTATTAATGTATTATCCATTGTTTCTTTGTTTTTGTTTATATAGTTTTGAATCGCCAATTATTTATCTATAAAAGATTTTAATACCTTTAAATAAGCATTTAACTATATAAAACAATGCAGGCTGCTAGTCCCAAAAGAGCTAAGCTGTCTGATGAAGAAAGGCCTTCAATACTTGCCACTCTCAAAGAATCTGGCTGGACTTTGGTTGAAGGCAGAGATGCTATTTATAAAGAATTCATTTTCAAAGATTTTAATCAGGTAATTTCCTCAAAACATATTCATTGGTGTTTACATCACATTGCAAAATTTTACAAAAAGTATGGCAACTCATTTCAAACTGCAGAATATATTTTTTGTTTGTTTTTCATAAAGGCATTTGGATTTATGACCAGAATAGCAATAAAGGCAGATAAAATGGATCATCACCCAGAATGGTTCAATGTTTATAACAAGGTAAGTGTACTCATTTAAAAACTGCACAGATTTTTTTAAATGTTAAATTAAGTTGATATGACTTGTAAATAGTGTGTGTTGTATTAAAATTTGACTTTTTAAAATTGTAATTATACATTTGGATTTTATTATTATGTTCATGACCTTTAGGTTAAAGTATATTGCCAAAATAAAAAAATTGGTAGTACATCACTTATTTTATTATTTTTAGCAATAACATATTGTTTATATAATCGACACTATAATGTTCACTGTTCTATATATTTTACTAGAGTCTAATATAAAACTAGTGTTTGCATAGGCTAACTGAATACTAGTATTATTTAAACAACACTATGTTGTTTCATAAAATGTCTTCAGTATTAAGCTCTCAAACAAAATTAACACAGCTACTTTTGTGAATTTTATATCCAAAATAGAACTTCATGAAATGGCTATGAAATTATATTTTTCACCAAGGTACTTTTTGATATAACTTGAAAGTTTATTATATCTTTACTTTAGGTACAAATTACTCTGAGCACCCATGATGTCGGAGGCTTGTCTCACAGGGATGTTACGCTTGCTAATTTCATTGAAGAAGTGGCAAAATGAGATGTGGCATATCTAGCGTAATTTGGAGAAGTCTAATTCATGACTATCAGATCAATATGATTTATTTGCATAGACAAAGTAGAATGCTGGGTGAAATAAAAATCATTCCTTTCAAAATGAACATGACATTTACAAAATGAAACTGATTAATGCAACTGCTTAATTATAAGCTACTTAGGAACAATAAGTTATATCCTGTTATAATTACTTCTACAAATTCCTATTTACAACAGGATAATTCATAGTCTTGACTTTTCTTCTTTTACAAAAAAAAATCAATAATACTGTTAGTCCATTTATTAAAACAAATTGGTAGATGCTAATTTTGTATCTATTTGTTAATAAAAGTCTTGTTAATGTTTTGAATTTCACTGAAATTATATGTAGATGCATTGTAAAAGCTATTTCTGATTTTTTTTTAAATTTATAGACATTGTCAAAATTTTTCTAGTTTAATGTTTAAACAGATAACCATTATGTAATGCTAGAAGAACTGGAAAGCTCATAAGCAGAATTCATTTAGGCAGATGCATTTATTGTTATTTTTAGCTAACAAAAATGTGTTCTTTCTTTAATGTCAATTTTATTGCTATTTTATATGTAATATACATGTTATCAAAACACGGTCAGATATTTTGCAATTTACCTGATTAAAATTATTGTTTAAAATATTATTTTTGTTTTTTATTCTGTAGTTTACAAATGCAGTTCTGAAACTGACATAATTATTTACACTACTAACTACCTATAACGTATTATTATTTCCTAAACGTATTGTAATTTTAGACTGTAAAATTGGTTAAAAAATAATGTTATAAAAGACAACTCTATACACAATATATCCTGATGCTCTGTTTCAAACTTTAAAAAAGCGTTTGACCCCAAGCAATTTTAATGAAGAATAATTTATTTCAATAACAAAATAAAATGTACACATATTTTGAAACCATCTTACAAAAATAAAAATAGTTCAAATATCATTTAGTACAAATTTAAATAAATAGCAATTGCATAGACTCTTAAATACTGTCTTCAGTTGTTCATTTCCTGCAGCTTTGTTTCAATCAGTCTGTAGATGAAAAAAAAACAAAAAAACTTGTATTTCAGCAAGAACTTTAGATTGCTCAATAATGATTGAATACAATGATAAAAAGCATGCAGCTCATCATCTACACAGAAAATATTTTTCTAGCCAACCAAAGAAAAATAACTATTGAATGTTGAATTTTTTTAAAAATAATCAAAATAACCATAGTCCTGGAATAGATTATAAGTGTTTCAAAGAAATATTGAAAGTTATAGAGAAAGAATAAAAGTATTTCTACTTACTCTAATTTTCTTAAATACTGGCTTCTTTGTTGTCTGAGTAGTGTTAGCAAAGAATCTTCAGGAAATTCACCATCAGAATGATAAGACACATCACTGTCCACTAGTATAATGAATAGGTATATTTGATGAGTTAGAAAATAAATAAGTTTTTATTGTCATGGAAGAGGGGTTGTAATGTAGAGCTGTAATTTTTTAAGAATAAAATAAAATATTTTAATGTAATTAAATACATTGTAAATATAACTTTTTTAAAGGGATGTCTAATGTTTAGAGTGGGGTGAAATGCAACACTAACTACTAAAAATAAGCATGATATCAAATAGTACAATTTAAGGGATAATAATGTAAGTATACATTTCAAAATTTTGAACTAATGTAAAAAAAAATCACAATTAAGATATATTTACCAGTGGGAGCTGGTGACGGAATATTGACCGGAGTACTCTGTAAATGTCGTATTTCTGTTTCTTCTTGGTGTACTGTTGAGGGTGTGGAGTGCTGGTGATTGTCATACAAAGATTGGGACTGTACAGGGGACTGGGGGAACATAGAGGCCCAGCTGTCGACACTAGATATCACAGTTGAATTTTGAAACATGTGGTCCAAGACAGTCTGAAAACATATTAAAACAAAGAACATCACATTATGTTTAGTGTATTTTAAAACTCAAGGCTTTAAACTAAAAGTGTTGAAAAAAAGAAATAGTGTAAGCAGCTATTGTACTGCTTTATAAATAAAGTATAATAAGATTATACATAAGCTAATAAACTTTATTTTAAAAGAATAATATCTTTGTAGTTATAGTACAAATTGCAAGTTGACTTACTTGACCAATAGCTGCTTGAACTTGGTGTTTTGTTGGCTCTGGAGTTGATCTCACTGACTTTGGTGTTGATATGGACCTCTGCTCAACGTTTTGAGAACTACTTGCATAGCTTTTAGAATCAAGCTTAACGCTATTAGATTTATTTTTTCTGTTCCCATTTTCTACAGCTAATGTGTGTGCCCCTCCTGCTGGTTGTTCAGCATTGTTGAAATTTAACACTCCATTTGATTTATTGCTTGATGCTTCTGACTGTTTCTGCAGTACATAGTTTTCATCAGATCTAGCTTTATCGCTATCATCTGACATTTGTCTTTGAAGAACACCTTTCTTTCTAGGTTTAGCCTTTAACTCATCCTCTCCACTAACAGCTAAGTTTTCCTTCCTCAGTTTAAAATCTTTAGCATTGGTGACTTGGGAAGCTCTGCTTTTGTTATTAAGTTGATCTGCTGCATTAGGTTTTTCTGCTTCCAAGAACTGATGGTAAACATGCTTTTCATTTACATGCTCATAATCTTTGGATTTTAATTCTGCATTGTGTTTATTGAGTTGAATATTATCACCAGTATCTGTAGTATTATCCTCCACAGATTTATCACTTTCTTGAGAATCACCAGAGGCACTCAAGCCATCTTGTTTGATTCTGTTTCCTTGTTTAGTCATACTTCCACTAGAAATGACCTCTATCACTTTAGTTTTATCACTGGTTCCGGTCCTGCTTGAGTCTCCGCTATCTACTTCAAAACCACACGAAGAGTTATCTCCCATCTCAAGAACAAAGTCTCTGTTCATTGGTTCACAAACCACTTGTGAACGAAAGTGATCAATGTGAACGACAGTTTGCATGTTACTGTGAGCAGCAGGTGCATCGTGGACATTTGCCGATGATGCAGTGTTATTTCTATTTAGTTCTGGCTCATGAAATTTAATCTCTGAGCTGACAGCTTTCTTCTCTGCACAAGCATTGTTAAAGTTTGCATTTGTTGTTGCAGTTTTGATAGCAGATGAACCTGCACTGGTTTGTGTAAATTGGTCAGTGTAAGCACCAGAAAAATTATTGTTATCTCCACTTCCTGTTATCTGACTTAATCTTTCAAGAATTGGATCTTTTAGAGGTTTCAAGATGGCAGTGATGGTTTCCTTTTTGTCTTCCTGCTGTAATTTAAATGATGAAAATATATTAAAATAGATTTGAAATGAACTATGACAAAACATGCTAAAAGGAAAATCCTATTTTACAACATTTTTTTAAACTATTAGTTATTATTTAAAATACAAAATGCATGGTAATGTACACTGTGTTATAGTATCAAAATTTTAAAGTTACTGTTTTTTTGTCCATCACATGTTCTTCTAGCATCATTGCCATTCTCTGTCTTTCAAAATGTATATCCTCAGATATAATCTGAGCTTTCTGGGAAAGCAATTTTTTCCGAAACTCCTCAAGTCTTGGGTCAACACTCGTCTAAAAATGAATAGTTTTTTATATTTAGTATATTGCTTTTTTGTGTATGTCTTTAATTTTATAGCTATATGATTTTTTCATTAATTATTGCAAAATCAAGATAAAAAATGTTTCATCGTACACAAACAGATAGTCTGATGATAATGTAGACATGTGGATCAAAGAATTTATTCTTTTCACAAATAGTTATGTATAGTATCATCCAGCTAAATCAGATGTATGATGTATGAAAGCATGTAATTGGTGTTACTACATAAAAATTTAAATAAAAAAAACAATTGCACACTTAAAAGCCTGGCTAAAAAGCAGACAATTCATATATTGATACCAGTTATGTGGTACACAAACAAGCATTTAATTAAGCCTCGAACAACTAGTAAAATAACTATATAAAATAAGCAAAATGTTTAACATTGTCAAATTGTCAAAATAAAATGCATCACTATTCTGCATAGGACTTGAATCTTTTAAACAATAGCAAAATACTGTTTTTAAAAACCCACTTTCACAGGTAAGAGAGCTCCATGTGTTGGATTGGTAGCCAAATTATGGCTCTGCTGTAGTTCCCCCATTTTTCTATTCAACCTCCAGCGAACCAGTATATCATCTGAGGGAGAAGCAGCATTTTCAGAAAACTTGGCACCTTGCCTCCAGTTCATTAAATTTGATGCTGGCCTGCTGTAGCTCTCTATAAACAGAAGTAATTTGTTAATGTACTAAGTGTACTTAATGTACTAAGTGCACTTAAAGTACTAAGTGTACTTAATGTACTAAGTGTACTTAATGTACACCAATGCAATCAACAAAATATATAAGACCAAATCATTAAAATTTTAGAAATTTTTTTTCCAAATCTAAAAAATCTCAATATAATTATTCTGCTTTTGATTTTCTTATTGTATGGTAGTTTGAGAAAAATGATTGACTAAAGTTTTGAAATTATTTCTTCTAACAATAAGGAAAAGCTATATTTAAAAAAATTAAAACAAGTAAATTACACACACAAACCTTGATTTCTAATAAATGATGGCCTGTATGGTGGCTGGTCATCGCTGGCACTAAAATCACTAATGGAGGCTGACGATCCTAAGCCTTCAGTGCTGACAATAGGCCCAGATGATGCTAAACTTAATTCACTGAGAGATAAAAAAATAATAATTACATATAAAAATGTATAAAAAGAATGTTATAATAAATTAAAGGCATTAGAAAGTGTAATGAATTCACAAATCTTACCTCTGTGACAGGAGTCTGTCTGCTTTCATTTGCAGCTGTAATGTTTCCTGATCCATTTCAAGCAGAGCTTCTTTAGTGAGCTAAAATAACAATTCAACCTGCAACTTATTATGACTTGTTCAAAAAATGACTATGTCTTTAATGAATATTCAATGAGTTTGAATCATCAAAAATAATTATGTCTGTGGTTGGTATTCATACATGTTTTTAATATAAATCCATGCATTTTATTAAAACTTCTGTCATGCCCAAAATTTTGAATTTGGTTCTCAAATATAATTTTCATAAACGAGCATATTTTTTTAAATATGCCCTAAGTTTAAAAAAAAAAAAATGTAAATATACTCATGCCTTTTTAGGAACCATTAGTTGATCAGAAATCTGCTTCTGGGTTTTTGAGATACTTTCCACATTCTTGGAACTGGAAACACTTCCTGGTGAAGAATTTAGCCACCAAAAATCTTGTTTTGTTGTCTCCCTTTCCTTAACTCTTTCTTCTCTAGGTTTTGGGGCTGAATTTCTAAAGCGCTCAATATACCTTTATTAAAAAAAAATTATTCAGAAACGTAAGTGCACTGCTTTTATCAAAATTTAAATATTTATTAAATTTCTAAACCTAAAAAATAATCATGCTAATAATATACATTAAAACTAATTAACATTTACATATGCTATTAGATATCAATTTTTCTACATGTAATAAAATTTTAAACAGACTTCAGGAATCTAATAAATTTGAACTATTAAATGAAGCCTTTCAGAAACTGCATATTAAATGTTAAAGAATTATGACTATAATTTCTACACATTTTTAAGTAACATATCCATGTACATACTTTTGAAGAACTGACTCTGCTGTGTTACCACTAGTTTCATTTGTCTCAGTGTCATATTTCATTTGCTGTGTTATATTATTGGTTCTATTGACACAGGTTCCCAAGCTTTGAACAATGTCAGAGAGATTTCTGTTATGGTTTACTGGGCTTGCTTCTGGTGTTGTCATAAGATTGCTCTCATTTTTTGATGTACTACAACAAGAAAAGAGCAATTTATTTACAATACTTTAACATTAGTTCAATTTTCCAGAAATCAAATCACAGTAACTGAATTAAGATATTTGAGTTATTTGTAAAAACTCTAATTTAAAAATTCAAGATCTATTATATTTTAATCTATAATTGATATATTCTAATAATATAGAAACAAATAAGGAAGTGCTAGCAAAAATCAGAAATTCTGTAACATTCTAAAACCTCTTTACCTGAAGGACGAGGACTTTTCATTTTCAGGCCAAGTTTCATCAAAATTATCAAACTGATCACTTTTTCCTATATTTCCATTTTCAACCCATTGGCTTTTTACTTGGGGTAAGGTTGTTGCAAATATAATATTACTGTTACCTAATACATCAACTTTTCTCTCTGGACTTCGAATGGCCTAATGTGATTGTGAAAAAAAAATCATGCTAAAAATAAATTAATTAATTTTTCTATGACCTTTATTCTTTAATTTTGCTTAACATTTACAAAGGAAAGCTATCCTTTCAAATTTGATACTCAATATGACAGACTTTACTTTCCCTAACATAAGTCAGGAACCCACCATATCTGGGTTGACACAGGGATATTAGCTTTCCACAGCGGCATCGCTAGGTCGGGTGTCACCCGGTGCTGTACATTATGGTTTCACCCCAACCACCCCCCCTTTTTTTTATTCTCTGTAAATTTTGTAGTTGGTGCCAATCCCCCCCCCTATGTAATAGTCCTAAAGTATTCACATTTAATACTAATGGTGTTTATCTATAGTCGGTTATTAATACAGCTGAGTCTAGCATTGTTTTCTCTATAGTTAGAATGTTTACGTCCCCCCCCCCCTTTCACCTCCTTGTCAAGATCATCAATATGTACTTTAAATACTTTTTTAACTTTAACCATTACACATATTTATTCTATATATCTTGCAATTTTTTTTGTCTTTGTAAACCTTGTATTTTACCTCATGCTCATCTGCTTCCTTCACTGGGCTTGGATGATAAAATGATTTTGGCAGAGGCTTTTCAAAAAAAGGATCTTTAATTCTGGAATTGCTGAAAACAAGTTCAAAAGTAAACTAAAATTAATTATCTTAAATAATTGTAAAGGCTATATTCTAGATTTCTGCTATTTACTTTAATAATGGCTATATATATTATATATCATATGCCAGGTTTATATATTACGCTACATTACGCAATTATATATATATATTGTATAGGCCTATATATTGTATATATATATATATATATATATATACATATTTGAACTCTATAAGACAAATATACTTGATATATACTATTATATATCATATGCCAGGTTTATATATTACGCTACATTACGCAATTATATATATATATTGTATAGGCCTATATATTGTATATATATATATATATATATATATATATATATATATATATATATATATATACATATTTGAACTCTATAAGACAAATATACTTGATCTGTAACCATATATAATTGTTCACTACAGAACTGGATACATTTTCTGTAACCATATATAATTGTTCACTACAGAACTGGATACATTTTCTGTACAAGGATACTAAAAACTAACAAGAACATACAAATACATTAACCACAGTTAATCAAAGTAAATTATAAGAATCCCCTCTGCCCTAAGGTTGTAAAGTACAATGATACTTTCATTTTCTTTCTAGATCTATTAATTTGACAACTGTAGGCCTATAGTATAGTATAAATAGTATGCATAGTAAAGTTAGCAATTAGATCTATATTATTCTAGGCCTAGGCCTATATTATTTTATTAATATATTTATTTAGGCCACTAAATAAAGTAAATCTATTTTATTATATTAACTTTCTACCTTCAGTCCAAATTTAGTTTAATCAAATTTTAAAATTCTAAAGTCTTAGGCTACTTCATCACCATGCATGGTTAAACAAGTTAATAAAAAAAAACTACTAGAGTTTAGATCTAGATCTCGATAGGTGAACATTTATTATAGCATCATGCCAACATGAATCAACATGAATAATCCATCCATCACATCATTTTTTAATGAATGAAATGAATAATAGGGCCTAGAGAGTCTATATTTTAATTTTTTTTATTGCAAGTGCAAGTTTTGACAGGACAACGAGCAAGTTCAAGTTGTAAATAAACATTGAATACTTTAAAAAAATTGAAACCGTAATTGTTATTGAAGTTTGGATCTGGTTTTTTTATTGAGTGAGAATTAGATGAGTTGAATACAAAATATACCTAATGTATCGTTTTGGTCGATAGTCCATGATTGATACGGTAGGCCTAGCGTTTGCATTTTACTTTAATTCTTCGCCATTTTGACGCTATAGGCACTATAAAAAGATTGACTCAGCAGCACTATGTACAAAACAACTTTAGAAGCTACGTGATATTTAATTTTTAAAAGCATACTTTCACAGCTAGTGTGCTTTTATTAATTATATTTAATTTTTTACTAGCTATACAATATTTTTTGTATTTAATAACTTTTACCAAACTTAGGATCATTTTAGTCTGATTTGTATAATATATCGTAAGAAATTGTTTTTAGTTAACCAGAAAGCATGGCGACCACGGGAGCTACTGCGAAATCTAAACAACCCCTTTCCAAGGAGCAACTTATTTCAGGTTTTAATGAATTGAGACAGCAACAAAGAATGTTGGCATCGAGAATATCTGAAATTGAAATGGATATGAAAGAACATGAGTGAGTAGACAGATCAGATCTAGAATCTAGATCTACTTCTCAACACTTGACTTGATTGAACTCAGTACTGATTACTGTACTGTGGCTAGGCTTTTTGATGAGAATTACAGAATGATTTTTTTTATTAAAAATGTATCAATAATAGCTAGAACACTAGTAAACTAAGCTAATTTAGCATATTTTAACTTTCTGTGTAAAGTCATTATTACTGAAAAAAAATTCCAAAGTCAGGTCAGTCTGTGGCAACCTCCAATGAACTTGACAGAAGGAAAAAAAACTTGACCCGTGACCTTCATTAAAACATAGGGAGGCTCACTAACTTAAAAGCGTCCTTGGTTGCTAACCAGAACATGGCGTAAGGATCGGACCATGACTTCCGGCGAGTTTTTCGACTTAGTTCCAGAGACCTTCTTAGAATTACTTTTAAAAATGTTTATCACGAGTAAAATGGCGGGTTTTCACGTTATAAAAACATGCTATAGGTGGCAAGGCTAAATATGCCAGAAAAGCATTTTCAGAAATTGCTTTGGGGAATGTAGGCTAAATTTAAAGTCGGTGTCATTCAAAATAATTTAACTTTTTAAATATAGATCTCCCTCTCACAAAATTGATTTCCAAAGTAAAGCATTATTAGTTTTATCATTCTATGAAAAAATAAATCAAATATCTTCAACACTTTTTTTTATAAGATGTGTCCAAAAAATGACAACCAAATTTTTTTATTTTTTTTGACCACGTGACCGCTATTTGAATGGATACGTTTACCTGGCATGGTTTTTTATTTTGCTCTTTTGTTCAATAAAAAATGTTATAAAATTAAAGAAATAAAAGAATTCAAACATCACTTCTGTCTTGTCTTTTTTAAAATTCTTTTCTGATGACATTCTCTTAAATTTTTTCCCTCTATAAATATATCCCGACGATAGACGGGCCAATTCTACTTTTAGGAACTCTCTTGTAAAAAAAAATTAGATCTATTTCACGGTCAATTAAAAAGTTAAACCCTTCAGCTTTTAAGCAGGTTGTCATGGATGGATCCCTCATACCATAGCTGTGAGTGACCAAAAAATTTAAAATTCAATAATTTAGTCTAAAACTTGCAACAACTCCCAAAATTAGTGCCTAGTGGATAAAGTATGGACGTTTTTTATTTAGTTGTCATGTTTAAGTTGAAAATTGAGTACATTTCAAATTTACTAAGAAAATCTATTAAAACAGAATTTGCTTTTGTTTTTTTTTTAATTTTCAGTATACATGTGCTTAATCTTACCCAATAAGTGATAAAAATTTGAAAATTAATTTTAATTACTGGTGTAAAGTGACATAAACAGCTTAATAAACACGTGTTTTCTTGAGGGGGTGTGGCCCGGGTGTGGCACATCCTGACATCGCATTGTTTGTAACTTTATATTTCTGTGTTTTATGACTATATTTGTTCACAATCAGCATGCTATGCTTTTAATTTTGATAAAGGGTAAGTATACCAAGTTACAAAACCTGAAATCTAACTAATAATTCATACTTTCAGTTTAAAAAATAATGAAAACGATCATCAATGAAGAAAGCGTAAACATTCTATTTTTAGGTGTGACATAAAAAAACAGTCATAAATCTAGCCAAATGATTGGATTCTTGCGCAGCACACATTTTCCCGCGCCTCGTTTTCACTAAGCAAGATTATAATAAAATGGCATTATTGGGGGGTGATCGTTTTCCCACGCACATATCTCATTAACACGCCAAATTATTACCAGTTAATGGTAATGTGTGTAAAATTAATACTTTAAAGTTTACATCTGACATAAGCTGGTTTGCATCTGGAAGCGATATGTAAGAGTTATTTGATATAAAAGACAAGAATTCATAGAGCTACTTTCACTAAGGCGCCGCTTGCGAGACAAACAAAGGAATTAGGCCAAAAGTAGATCCGACAATTCTTAAATAACAGACTTAAATAGAAACGGATAGTTCCGATTTCTTAAATTAACGATGGCTTCGTAATCATTAGTTTTATCGCTCTACCCATTAGTGAAAGCGAAACTGGTCGCCATTTTTGGTAAGCGCATGAGCCGTGAGATGGCTTCAAAACAACAAACCCGGAAGCTGCGAATTCGAACGGCCTACTGTGGCCGTGAGTGAAGAGAGACTCAGAGACGGGGAATGTGAGGACATACTCTTCAGTCAGTCTATGTCACATAGACTGACTGAGTGAAGACCACCGAATAGCGAAGGAAGACACTGATGACAGCAGTGATAACAAATCTCCAAATTAATTTAATACTAATTAGATCTAAATTAATTTGATGTTCTACTGACTAGAGGAGCTTACACTTTTCGGACACACATAGCGAAAAAACGCAACGTAAAAATTCCATGCGGTCTCATTCAGTAACCGCTTAACATAGAAAACAAAAAAAAGTATCATATCTATCCGCAACCATTCTACTTTAATAATGAGTGTGTCATTTTGTATTCATACGCATAGAACTTAAGCTATTCTTGTTATAGTGACTGGGGGGTCTTAACGTGTGTTCGAACACATGTAATACAGTTTTACATGTGTTCGGACACCTTTACCCGTCATCGGACATAGCACTTTTTGTTCATTTAGAATAATTTAAAGTCAATTTAATGAATAAAAACATATATTATATGCATTTATATTGTGTTATTGATTGTTTGTGAGGTAATTTTAATAGTATAAAACCTTTTTCCCACACTCCCAAAGTTCATCCCATTCAGCCATTGTGGCTCGCGCAGTACGCTGCTAAGCCAGCCAGGTCACATGATTCCCCCTCCTCTTTCGCATTCCACTGCCTTCTTGACCTTATTTTGACCCTTTCCCTTCAATAACCAGCCCCTTTTATGCTCTAAATTCTTATTTAATAATATTTTTGTGTTGCTGTCCGGTCCCATGTAAGGCCAAATAAGTTAGCGAACACCCCTTTTTTATTGTTCAAGCACGAAAAAACCCATTAACCTTGACATTTACGATGTTCCATACATATATAGAAGCTATTTATAGTGTAACCTTTTAGCTAAGCATTGATTGGTTTAAGTTTTGCCCCTAAGTCCAACCCTAGGTCACTTCATCCGGCTGGTGTAAAAATAGAAATGTGCGTACCATGCAACGTTAAAAAATTTCTAAAAATGATTCTTGAGAAAGGAAACGGAAGTACTTGACACGGAAGTGTTCATAAATGAACAGTTTACGTGCAGGCGCCGTGGTTTCGCGTGAGACATGCTAATTAAAGTTTCTATGAGCCAAAAACCGACGAAGTGTTCGGTCCTACGTAATTTTTGGTGTGTGTCCGAAAAGTGTAAACTCCTCTAGAATCTACAATCTACTCACTACTGACACTACTGAGTCTACTGACCTGCCCACTACTAATCACTAATTAATCATTAATATTAGTGTAAACTGTAGTATTGCACACTACCCCATAGGCGTGGCTGGTTGCTAACAATATTATGGCGAACAGACCAAATGCATGACTTCTGACGATTTTTCGTCTTAGTTCCAGAGACCTTCTTAGAATTACTTTTAAAAATGTTTACCACAAGCATAATGGCGGGTTTTCACGTTATAAAAACATGTTATAGGGGGCAGGGCTAAATATGCAAGAAAATCATTTTAAAATTTGCTTTGGAGAATGACGGATAAATTTAAAAGTTGGTGTCATTAAAAATAATAATAGAACTTTTTAAATAGCCGGAAAAAGATGCGCAATGGAGAGAAACTACAACTTGCCATCGCGGCCATGCTTTCGATGGGAAAAAAAATTAAACATTGCAAACCACTTTTTTATAAAAACACAGCATTTGAATGGCAACCAAATTTATTTTTTTAAACAATGTGACCGCTATTTGGTGATCACTAGTGAGGAACTCTGGTGCATAGCCAGTTAAAAAGTCAAACCGGATTTGTGGTTAGTCTTTGCTTCAAAGGTGATATAACAAGTGTCCCAATTGGTATCGAACCTACGTTAACCCACGAACTGTCATAACGGCCGATGATCGGCCATAATTCCCCTTTCTGTGGTGTCACAAGTTATTAAATTCGCGATTAAAAATTCGAATGAATAAATATACGTTGGTCAAGGGGAAGTAACTACTAAAAATGAATTTCCTTCCTGTTTCCGGTATCGGATTGCTTTCTCCTTGTACATGAGCTTTGATTTTCGTTTTAAAACGGGAGTGAATATTTTCTGAGCATTTTTACTTTGAAAATGTCTGTCTAAACTGCCGATCGTCGATCTTAATTAGAAAATAACCTTAGAACTTCTTTATATTATTAAATACAGTGAGAAAAATAAAGAGATGTCTGGACATTTATGTTTGTGGTCTTCGTTTCAGTATAAAAATATTTTAATAAAAAACTAGATTTAATAATGAAAATCTATCCCTCTTTTGCTATAGCCTACTTCTTTTAGTGAGCACAATGTGAAAGTCATGAATGAAATAATACATACAAAATCGCTTTTCAACAGTACTTTATAAAACTATGTATTATCTAAAAGCTAATGATAATGACTTCTAGTATCTAAAAATGTAGTTTCTGTGAGGTTTGGTTTTTTTAGGGTGGGTTGAATACAGAAGTTGAGTAGTCAAATTTTATTCTTCTTGTAAATGTCAAGATCACTATCAACATACACAAAATAAAAACAAATTATTTGTGTATCAAAAGATTTATTGTCCAATATACTTTCAGAAAATGTATACATGTAGGGGTCTCTGATTTCATTCAATACACAATTTTGACAGTTTTATTTATCAAGCATACGAAAAACTCTTAAAACAGAACAGTTGCACTTGACAGTTCAAGGGTTAATTGTTGAGCCAACTGAAGTGCAACAGCTTGACCACCAGTCTGAGTTACAAGTTTATATATTAATCCATTTTATATCTATAAAAACTAAGATGATTCTGTATCTGAGATAGGTACTTGATTTTTGTTTTAATCTTGCTTGAATACAACTATTTCAAAATTGTTTTCAGTTTGGTTATAGATGTCTTGAAAGGTGTTGATGCATCACGAAAATGCTATCGAATGATAGGTGGTGTCCTTGTTGAAAGAACAGTTGGTGTTGTGTTACCAGGTCTCATTACAAATAGAGAAAAGGTAGCTTTTTACTGCTTCATTATTAAGTTAATCTGGTGTACTTTATTTCATTTTTATCTTGAATATGCAAGTGAAGTGTATATTAGCCAAAATAATAGTTTATGTGTTAATTCATTTTTTTAGCAAGAATATATGTGCCAACATCTAATTCATAAACTTTTTTTCATAAGATGAAGGAATACACAGACTCATTACGCACAAATTTAGAAACAAAAGGGAAAGAATTGAACCAGTTTAGGGAAACTCATGGTATTCAGATCAAAGCAGATGACAGTAAAGATGAAAAACCCGCACCCAAATCAGGCGACCGTCAGGCTAATATTTTAGCAAGTGTTTAGTAATTTAAAGAACACTAGATTATTTTGTTTAACTTTCGTTTTTACTTTTTTTTTTACAAATATGTCCATTCTTGAAAATGGCTAAAATAAAGTCACTTTTCAGTTACATTTTGGATTTTAAACACTGCAAGGATATTTTTATGTCAAGAACGCAAAGGTTTCTGAATATATATGGTGGAAATAATGTTTACTGGGTATTCAAAATAACACTGCTTCTGTCTGATTTATTGTTTATGCCCTTATTGCACTGCTACATATTATAGTCCTAATATTTGAAATTTTTTTTATTTTGAAAAATGTTTAATAATTTGGGCATTCAAAAATAATATATGTCTAATAGAAAAAGACAGTTTAGCATACTAGGTCAACATAAAATAGTCTGGCAAAATGTGTACAAACATTTACTCATTTGTTCTTAAAATTAATTTTTAAAGAATATTTATGCTCTTGACTGCTATTTTTTTTGAGTGAGAATTTGTGTTTTAAGTTAAATGGATTTATTGGGTTGGTATGCATGACACCAGTATTTTATATTGCAATAAAACTAATTTCAATTTACTGGCCTTTTGTACAGAAGCTTGATCTTTTTTTTAAAATATGAAAAAATGATCTTTAATTTGGCAGTAATTATCAAGAGCTATGTTATGCTTATGCGTCTGAAAATATCTGAGCATTTTTATGACTGGGTTGTATATATATTATTTATACCATCAAAAAAGTACTTACATGGTGAAAATAAAGTGAGATCTTTATAAAATAGATTGTTTTGTCTGGCTTGAAAATTGCTTTTAGTATTTTTCTTTTTAAAACTTCATAGGAATTGGAGAATAATTCATGCCCATCTGTATTTGAGTGCATCGGTTGGTTTAATAAATGTACTACTAATGGAACAATCATTTTGTTAACTTTGGTTGATCAGTTATTTTATTATTGTAGACATCTTTTGATAATAAACTGCTACTTGTAATTAAATCACTCAAGACAATTTTGTTTTTACCACTAAAAGCTTTTTAATTCCTTTAATAAAAAAGAACACTTAGTTTTAAAACAAAATATCACATTCCAAATCTATTTTAAAATGAAACAATGCTGTGCTTCACAAATTTAAAAAAATACTAAAATACCCCTAGTTTCCTGTCAAAATCAGGAAGTTGTCAATGAAGCACAACAGTCAATGAGAATCAATGTAATGTAATTTTTTTCAGATTCTTAAAATATATTAAAAACTATATTAAAATGACAAACCCTTATGCTAATTTAAATTATAATTCAATGGACGACTTGGACAACATTAACTAAGATTGAAATTTAAAATCTGATTATACGGCTGCTGATATAACTACCAAAAAGGTAGAGATTCATTCAAAGTCAGAGAGCCTTATCAAATAGAAAGATGCATGCATGTACCATACCAGAATGTTAATAATTTGGCACTGTTTATAATTTAGTTATGACATTGACAACACAATCACTGATACCTTAGGAAGTGAAATATAGGTTCTATCAGTAGAGTAATGTGTAGCCTAGCAGTAGAACACTAGACATGTAACACCTGAATATCTCGAGTTCGAATCAGTGTTCAAGTCAGCAGAAAGTCTTGTCTACCCATCTCTTAGGGGTTAGGAAAAGTAAAGGTGGCTGGGTACACTATTCCTTCATATGCAGAGGTCACAAAAATAGGTTAACTCTACCTCACTGCCCCATTTACTTTGATAACGTACCCTCTAATAAAGCAGTTTTAACGTTCACAGCATGCAGCACTAGATTTGCCTTAACTAAAGTCAACAATTTAATTCTGAGGATCGCATATCAACTATACACTACCAACTATATCTTAGATTATTTTCATCAATTTAGAAAGAAATCTTGAGAGAAAACTTACACCATGAAAGAAACTTTTTAATTAGATAAATGCAAGCATAGACAATTACACATTATGTGTAAACTTGTAGGCTTACTCCACTTTTGTCTATACCAAGATATCACTTTTTAAATTGGAACAATTCAAGTGTCAAAAAATGTTTAGCATTAACTTTTATTTTTATTCCAAACATACAAGAAAACTGTCCTTCACCTTTATAAACAGAATGTTTTTTTCCTACAATTTCTAAATCAATACCATTATATATAGGAATCTTCAAAAACATTTTTGATCCATTATTTGTTTGTTACTTAAATAAAAATTTTTTTTAAAGTTAACAGAACTTCGTAATTTAATACCAAGTTGATCAGTCAGTTATAAGCTATTTTTTAAAGCAGCAAAAGCAGTGATAATCACACATCCATCTAAATACGAAAATACTAAGAAATACAAACAGCCTGGTATTATGGAATATTTTAGAATATAACATGTTTTGTTGCTTTTCAATTATTTAAAATATATACCCAAATAATTAATGCAAGACTAAAGAACTTGCTCGGCAAAAGAATAAAGAAAAATAATGTCAAGATATGGAACTACGACTAGAGATCACAAGTTTATTCATGTTTTGTACCAGATTAAGTTATCAGCCTCTGGGCTGAAATTTCATATGAAAAATATACAAAAATGTACAACTATTTTCATCAACAAGTATATGTATCAGTATCATAATTTCACCACACTAATTACTTCAGTCTACAAAATTATAATTTAAGGTACATCATTCTGCTAGGATAAATTTGCAACCACAAAGACAAACTTTAAAAAGCCATGTTTTTCTTATATCAAGTTAAAAGGCAGTGGTTAATAAAAATAATTATTTTTGCAAACATTTCTACAATCTAGTAAACTTTGGCAGTGAAATTTCAGCAAATTTGTAAACAATATTTTGTTTTGAATATGACATTTATAATATAATTTTTTTGTACTAAAAGATTTATAATACCTATATTTGACAAAATTAGAAAGATAAACTGTTTACATTGTTGCTTGTCAGCAATTCAATTTCTCCTCCCAAAGTAAGTAGGCTGTTATTATTATGCAACTAAACAGATAACAGTTTAAATTATGAGCTAACAAAACTTTAAATTACTTGGATCTCAAACCCATGTCATTACATGTTAATACAATGTTATTAAAGTAAACATACTGGAAATGACTAATTCAAATAATGTTATCTTTTTTAAATACAGTAAAATTACTGTATACAAGTCAGTTTACAGTATATCACTTGGCCTTTTAATCATTCATTTTATCATCTTTATGGTAAGAATAATCACAGCTAATGTTTGACCAAGAAAATTAAAATACATGTAGTCTTTCTTAAAACTGAAACACTTTTTAAAAAAATAAAAATTTATTGTACTTTCAATAGTTTTGATTTTGCTATTTTTATACTTTAAGCAAAATGTCATTGCTTGAATAAAGATGTTTATTTAACGTCCTGGGACTACATATTTACAAGCTCTTCTTTTAGGAAAATTATTTGTTTACAACATTGGCATTTGTCACATTTCCTGCTGACTAGCAACTTCCATGACTAAAGGAAGCTGATGGTTCTCCAGCAGCCAAAGATTTCAACTGTTCCTTTTCCTGTTTCTTCTTTTCATGATCTCTTATGATTTCTGCCTTGGTTGCTGCCTTGACCTTAGACAATATGGCGTCCGCTCCCATTTTAATCATGCTATCTGCCAGTCTTTCCCCAGTAACCCAGGCTGAAGTGTATTCATTTTTCCTGCTAGGATTTTGGCAATGGATACCAACAAAAGCTTGTTGGGAAGGAATCTATTTTGGAGAAAATATTAGAATTTGTGTTAAACTTTTCAATAAAAATTAATATTTAAAAAAAATAATTGCAAAAATTATTTTTTATAGTGATTTCTTTACAGCTTTGGCCAAAATTATCCTTATTTTGGTATTAATCTGATCTGTACTAAATTGTTTAAAAATACATAAATTCTAAAAACATAAGGTATGCTTGCAGTAAACAGCTATTAGATTTTACAAAGATTGTAACTTGCTTCAATCAAACAAATCTTTGATAAAAAGCAGCACATCAGCTGGCATATTGTTTAGCTAGTATAGGAGTATTTTAATAAAACTTACTGGGACATCAGGAAATCGAAGATCAGCTTTGATAGTGTGCTGCACAGATTGGCTTCCATCCGTATCAAAGACACCACCACGTATGCTTATCTGTTTTATAAATATATTGTAATTTCTAATTACAAATAAGTAAACCATACAAATTGTTTTACAGAAAAAAAAATGTTTTTAATTATTTATTTACAGGCTATTGAATTTTTTAAATTTTAGCTTTTATAAGGAAATTTGCAATTACAAATCATTAAAAAGGGTGAATAAATACAGAAATTTTTAACTGCTTAGTACCTGGTCATTTGAGATTTCTGTAAAAACTGACACAGGAACACTGCAACCCCCTTCCTAAAATAAGACAGTTATGTTAATACAAAAATGTATACACACATCCATTTTGCCATTTATTAGCTGTAAAACTTTTTTTAATTACGCAATCAAAATTTTGGATGTGTTAGGAAAATAAAAATTACTAAAGTTATATAAGTAATAATGAAGAAAGGAATGACCTAAAAGGTTCTTTTTAAATATATTTTTTTTTTCTTTTTCAGGCATTAAATCTTTATAAAATCTTAAATACCAACCCTTAATATTGACAGTTTATTATTAGTACTGGTGAAATATAAAACTTACCAGCTGTCTAAGATAAGCTCTCTCAGCAATGCAAGCAATAGTAGAAAAATGGTCATGGATTTGATTTAACAGCTGTAGCGTGGCCTCATCGTCAGCGCGACACTCCACAGCCATGGCACCTTGGGATACAGCATACATGCACTCGTCTGGGGTCAAAACCTGCAATCGCCCACACTGTATGGGTTAGACAATGAGACGACCCACTCTAGGCTGGGACTAGAGGTGTTAATATAGCATGCTGGTTGGATTAGTTTAGTACAACACTTTTTAAGTCTAGCAGCAGTGTTAGTAATAATAGCATGCTGAGTTGATTTGTTTGATAAAAAATGTCTTTAATCTAGCAGCATTATTTTGGTTCTCTGATTTAATAAACAATTTTAGTCTTAATTATCTTTTAAAAAATAAATTTGTAAAAAGCTAAGAGCTGATTCACTGTTATGTGAGATTCTACTTTCCTTTTAAAAAATGTATACATATTTAAAAGAAATTATGCTATTTTAACAACAAAGAATTAAAAAGCTTTTAAACCTGTGATATACACTGTTGCCATCCCATTCTTTCAAGACCAGCCACTGCCAAAATAATGGCATCATAAACATTTTCCTCTGACAACTTCTTAAACCTTGTATTCAAATTTCCTCGCTAGAAACATGTCAAGGAGGAAAAACTTTAAAAAATGAAAACAAAACTAAACAAAATGGGGGAAAATTTGTAGTTGTTGTAACAAAACTTAAGTGTAAATAGTTTTGATACAAGGATACAATATTTTCTATCTTGTAATGTGGAAACAATCTCTGAACTTGTGCCGCTCGCCTTAAAGAACTTGTGCCAATCACACTGAAATTAAGGACAAACTCATAGATAAACAAAATAACATACCCATCAAGGCAATAAAAAATATTTCTGTTAAATGTACACATACCTTCCAGGAGGCAAATCCTTTAGAGTTATACCTTTGTGTTTTGGATGTAACACTATAGCATCATAAGGGTTATCTCTCCTAAATAAGACAAGGAAAAGAATATTTTTTACAAAATTTTACTTAAATGTCATTGAAAGCATACAGAAGTACAAACAGTTTGGATTAGATTCAAACAAAAAATATCAAAACCTAATTATCCTTCATCTTATTCCAAAGGTGTAATCCACCAATTTAGTTTTAATTGTCTGCCCTAGGCATATTATTTTGGGTCTAGCAAATTAGGCTTTGATATATCATATCTCATACTATACAGGCACAAAACATGCATTTACATATTGAACTTAGATATTAGGATATAGGTCGTTAAAAATCAGCACCCCTAAAAGTGTCACTCACTTGCACACACATCCAATGACTAAACCTTCTGGAAGTGTTGTGGGTAAATCTTTGAGTGAGTGGACGACAAAGTCAACTTGTTTTTTTAACAAAGCATTCTCCAGCTCTTTTGTGAACAAAGATTTTTCTCCAATCTACAGGAAATATTGAAGAATATTTGTTTACTCTACCATTGCATATTTATTCATTACACAACTAAACACTTAAATATATTATAAAAATTGCATTACAAAAAAAGGTACAAATAGTTTATAACAGTAAAGAAGAAGAAGAATCATAAACACAAACAAACATCTTATAATTGCCAAGCAATATTTTAAAAAGAAAAATTAACTTGGATTTTACACTTACTTTAGAAAGAGCTGAGTCCAAAATGCGGTCTCCTGTCGTTGTCATGGGCACTAAAAATATATTTAAATACATTCTAACAAGGAAGCAGGAAAATAATTAGAAAGATTGAACTTGTCTTCTAAATAGAGCATTCCACCGACCACATGAAGTTCTAAATTCACGCAAGCTTTATCAGATGTTCTAATGGTAATTTTTTCAAGATATTGTCCACTTACATGTCTCAAACTTGAGTGTTGGGTCCAGACTTCTAAGCATCTGTATGACATTTGTGGTCTGGATAAGTGCAAGCTGAAAAAAATAATTAAAACTAAAATCAGCTTTAGGAATCAATCCTTTCAATGACAGTTGTCAAGATGGGGACGGGGGGATCTTGCTGGTAAATTAAAAATAAATTGTGGTTTAAACACGAACATTATATAAAACAAATAGTATTAAAAACATTGTATTATAATCCAAAATTGTTTATCTCTTGTGTTAATTAAAACAGTAATTCAAATGAAACTGAAAATAAAACAAACAACAAACTAGTCTAGGTGTTCTTTTTTAAATTATTAAGTTAAATGTTCATATTCATTCATTTCTTTTTTTTTTTCAAGGCAAAGAATTTTACAGCATAGTTCAAAATTCTGATCCACTTCAAGCTAAAGCAAGCTTTTCACAAGTACTTGCACAATAGGTGAAATGTACTCAAACCTGATCTATTTAGGGTTGCATGTATTTAAACTAATGAAGACCCTATTTGCTTTGAACAGGAAATGGTAAATTGAGGAGCAGACAAGGAAGTGCACACAAAAGGTGTGTTTAAACAATGCAGTATTAATTCAACCATCAGGTAATGAAATCAATAAATTAACTTTCCTACAAAAAATGTTAGGCCATATCCTGAAATAAAATTTGACATTTGTAGCCAAGGGATATACATACAAATACAAATCATTTGCAGTATATATATATATATATATATATATATATATATATAGTAACTAAAAGAGTAATACATTAAAAAATATAATTTATTTAGTGTTGTATTATGTGAACATGGAACAGTGAATGACATGAATTGGAATGGTGTATCATGTTTTAAGATACATAGACATGGACTATGTTAGTCTGAGAATGCGGTCAGAGAATAGTAGGGATATACAATTAGTTTTACTAATGTCCATAATTTAACAGTTTGCCAATTCCCTTTAAAAGAAAATAAGAGTTAGTCCATTATTAACCTCTAAATAAAATGAAAAGTACAGAAAAGCCAACCCTTTCCCTTACTACTGCCCAGTCCATGTGGATATCAAAAATGGCTGACCTCCTAGGTCATGAAAGTGCATTAAGGTGGAATTAAATTACTGTTGGCTTGAGAATAAACTCCAAACTCTAAATTTAACCCTTCAGTGGAGTAATTTTAATGTCATTAGCCTCACAAGTTAATGAGATCACAAAGGAATGTTTCAGCAGAAACTGTTTTGTGCAAGGAAAAGTTTTGTAGCTTCAAAAACATTGTTTCAAAGAAGGAAAAAAAACGAATTAACTTAAAGCCATAAACTAGGCCTAGTTCAGAGCACTACATATATTTCTGGGGTCATTTATGTATGTAAGGACCCCTAGTTTTTAAAACTTGTGCACAAAATATACAACAGACTTTTTCTAATTAAATCTTATGTGTGGATAAACAAGTAATTAAAAAAAGTCTAGTGACAATTTTAGCGCAATTTCCTTATGTTATCTAAAAATAGCTCTGTCGTAGCGTAAATCAAGAGCAGGGTTAGTAAAACCATTGGTTAGTTATTAAAACGTTTTTTATTAATTTTTTTTTCAGTATTTTACATGTTTTATTTACAATAGAGTAACATGACTAAAAACCATTGCGCGCCTAGCTACCGAACGTGATGTCGCAGCCATTGAACGTGATGGCGCAGCTATTGAACGTGATGACGCGTGTGGTGTGGTTGCATAAAATGCCTACTAATTTGGTCCAAATTTTAATTAATTCAAAAAAATTTTTGTGACCAAACGAAAGGATATTTTTTAAAACTTTCTTCGGCAATATTGTTCTAAATCAGGGGTCGGCAACCTTTTGGGGCAGAAGAGCCAAAAGTTACAATTTACCACATTTCACAGTTTTTAAAGAGCCACAAACATTTTTATTTCAATATTATGATATGTGATTATGTATATATATATATATATATATATATATATATATATATATATATATATATATATATATATATATATATATATATATATATATATATATATATATATATATATATATATATATATATATATATATATATATATATATATTACATTTTAAATAAATAGCTTAAAATATAAAATAATATTTATTCATATAAAAACATACACATGTTTCGCTCAAAACATATTAAAGTAGTTTAGCAAGCTCTGCTCGAAATTAGAAACTTTGCTTTGTTATTAGATCTCTATCTTTAAATACCGAGTATTGCAGACTAATATTTTTATGAGTTTTTAAAATAAATTAAAATAATTATTAATATGTGTGCATGGAGCTGAAGAGCCGCATCTTGACATCAAAAGAGCCGCATGCGGCTCGCGAGCCGCAGGTTGCCGACCCCTGTTCTAAATTATGGCAGGAATCGATTGGTACATGTTTCAAGTCGCTAAGTGGTCTGGTTGCCGAGATATGGGCCAAAAACTGCATTTTTTCGAGGTTTTTTGGCTTTTCCGGGAAATCCATGAAAGAAACCCGGAATTTTTATGGCCTATGTTCATCCTTGTAACTTGCTTAACATAATTGTTTTTGTAACTAGTCATCGATATTGCTTCGTTGAGGAGGAGATACGACTTAAAGCTGCAGACACACATCCATACATTCATCCATCCATCCAGAAATGACGGGTTAATAAACGCAATTCTCCAGAATGGAAATTGCGCTAAAAAAATAATACTCAAGTTGGAAGCAATTAGTGTTATTAGGACAGATGTAGTAGAGTCATTCTAAAGCTATTTTAATTGAATTATGTAAGGTTCCCATTAGAAGTAGGTGACCGTATAATATTCTTTTTTAAAATAAATGTTTTATAAAAAAAAAATTGAGGTAATTAATTAACTTATAAAAGCTGCCTAATTAACTAACACATGTCAAGACTGAAAAAAATAATGTGTTTTTTACTTCTTTAAAAAAAATTATGAAGAAAAATAGCTCAAAAAATGTTTAGAAAAGAATAACAAAAAAAGATAAGACAAAACATAAAATTTATTCCTGATTAATTAGCATGGGAAACAAAAGGTCTGTTCTAATAAAACCATGCATCCCTACAACATCTTAGGTAACAAAAAGTTTATGTGCACTAAGTAAAATGACATTAAAACA
This sequence comes from Physella acuta, assembly GCF_028476545.2. Lineage (NCBI taxonomy): Eukaryota > Metazoa > Mollusca > Gastropoda > Physidae > Physella > Physella acuta. Next base: position 128,168 of record NW_026733445.1, read on the forward strand.
TACGTCAATACAAGAAATGTTTGCACTGACAACAGTGCTGGCTGGGGAAGATTTTGCTCACAGGGCAAATTTATACTATAATCATCTTTCCCCATTCGAGCTTAAGAGACATGGGACAAATGAAGCAGAGTTCATCTGTCTCAATGACCTTTGCATACAAGGGGATAATGTGGTCAGCACTATGCTCAGCAACCTTTGTTTCCCATATATCAGAGCTGCGTGGACTCATTTAAGCCTTACAGTCCCAAAAGAGATCCGAACTCGAAACCTTCTGGCTGGTAGCCAAATGCTCTAAAAGCACTGCGTTCCCTACTGTCACTTATACCTGTTGTTATAACCTGTTGTGATGCTGTTGAACTTCAAGTTTTAAAACTACTGACCCTCACCTCTCCCAATTGTTTATGCTTCATATACTAGTAATCTATCTATATTTGCTGTATCTGGGGTCTCCCCCCCCCCCCCCTCCCCCCCCCAAAAAAAAACAACATCTCTTCTACTCCCAGTCCACCAATTTCCAACGATAATTATTAACTATTAAAATTTGTTATGACACTATATTTCATAACAGCTCCTCCCCCATCCCTATTGTAAATAGCTTCAAAATACGGCACCCTTCCTATAAAATAGTGTGTGACCCTTTTGTGACTCTCACCCCATATCAGCCAGTGTAAACCCCAATTTTGAATATAAACAAACAAAAAAAGACCATTAAATACATTTTGCTAACTTAACTATCAAAATAGGCATAACATGAAATCTTTGAAGAAACAAAAAAAAAAGCTTTTAGTGCACAACTTCATAAATCGTGACGTGGCTTGAGATAGTAGTGTAAAAACGTACGTTCGATAAGGTCTACTAGGGCGTGTGACTTGGTGACACATGAAGACCACGCCGCGAGGGGTAAACTAACAGCCGATACTAGCGTGTGACCCATCAACAACCAATTGATTTTAGTCCTGATTACATACTTCAGGCAGTCACAATACAGGCGAAATGTTGGGTTGAAAATCGTTAGGCCTTATGTATTGTTTCTACAGGCTCACGATCTATTGTTTGGATGAAATACATACACAATAGCTAAATTGTGACGTGGGTTAAAGTCAATGATGGGGGTGGTCCATAAATGACGTCACTTATAACGCGAATATGGCCGTGGGATAAATGACGTCACGTAACACAAATGGCGTCAAGCAACACACGTAAGGGACCGTCCAAAGTAATGAAATGCCATACACCTTGTTGTTACACCTCGTCACTAGCAATCATATTCTCTGGCACTTGAAACTTCCGGGGGTGCACTTACATTTCCGGGGGTGCGCTTAAAATTTCCGGAGGGGGGGGGGGGCGAACCCTGGTTAAAGTAAATATTTTCTATACACATTTTTTTCTTCTAATTCATTAAAATACTCTATTTTGACAGAGTAAAGACAAGATTTTGGAAAAAATGTCCACGTTTAAGAAAAATTCAACTGCAATTTCGAGGGGGGGGGGGGTTGTAGGCTGAGGTGTGACGTCATTATGAGGGGGGGGGGTGGGTCAGCTTTATTGTGACGATGTATGATGGAGCGGAGGAGGAGAAGAGTAAAAATCGTCCAAAAAAGCGTGACGGTATTTATGGATTACCCCTATGGGTACAATAGGGTGATAAACTCGACTATGGACACAGGCAAACATTACACAGCAGGGACATGGGTGTTCCAGCTTAACTAAACTCTGAATAAAAACTATTTTTCAAAACAAACAAAAAACTTATTTTCAAAAGGCCACCACTAGGCCCACACTAAACTGTGGATACAAACTATTCTTTATAACCTTATTTTCAAAAAGCCACCACTAGGCCCACACTAAACTGTGGATACAAACTATTCTTTATAACCTTATTTTCAAAAAGCCACCACTAGGCCCACACTAAACTGTGGGTACAGAAGATAACGAGTACCGGGGTACGACGTGCCGAGAGCATTTAATCTGTGTTATACTTCTAGTTGCGGGCCTAAGGACGAGCTATAGGCTGGTTTCGTATCATCTTCAGCACCGCACGGCTATTTCGTCACCAGAAGTATAACATTAATTAAAACACGTGATCTGTTGTTTGAAAAAAACATCACTTGAAAGATCTAGACTTAGGGCTTATTGCGAAATGTTAAAACTACTGTTTAGGGGGGGGGGGGGGGGCACTGGTTTAGACTAGTTTATAGTGCAAGCATATATAATGTCTAGTTTTATTCAGATTTTCTTCCAGGCATCTCTACGGGGGGCTCCGCCCCCCCCCCCCCCCCCCCGAACAAAATGAAATTTATATAGAAAATATATAGTGTCCGCCCCCCCCCCCCGAAGAAACACTGGTTGTATTGTAAGACGACCCTCTACCCACCAGAGTGTTTTCCCCCCAGACATACATTTTGCTTAGGGGAAGTGGGGAATCGACGTGATCCGGGTAAAAGCCTGAAAGAAAAACACTGCCCCACCACAACCAAATCTTGGAAGGAAAATATTGTTCGCGTTTATGTTAACTACTAACTAGATCTAACTACCGCACTACCTCCCCACCCCCACCCCCCCCCAACCCATGTATTAATAATACTGTATGTTCTTAGCTTTAAACAAAAAAGTTTCGTGGGATCGTTTAGTAAACAGCATTGATCAGATTTTTTCAATTCAATTATGAGTGCGACGATGGATGGTGCCAATCAATAATAGTGCCATGGGAACGTCTATTTAAAAAAAAACAAATTTGTCACGCCTCCAAGACTTGATATTGCCATCTGTTCTTATAAATAGTACACATCAATTCAATTAGGACCACCTAAACATACAAACTGGCACCGCATAAAAAAATATAAAACAACGGACTATCATTATACATATTTGAAAAAGGGTTAGTGCATTTAGGCCATCAGCACCCTAGGCTAAATTTTAGTTATTTTTTTATTTTTTTTACGAGCTGAAGCGCACGTTACGCTGTCGAGTCTTGCCCATCAGGTGACCTTTGTACGGAGGGGGGGGGAGGCACGTGAGGGGAGGGGAAGTACAGTCGAAATGTTAAAGCGGAAAGCATAAATCCACCTGGGCTTAAAGTTCAAGGCTGGCTTTTTTTACAAGAAAATAAAGAGCAACTGAGCCTATGTACAAATACATGAGCAAAAAGCTAGAGTACAGCAGCTATAGCTATAGTCAAGCTATATTTTAACACCAACAAAATGTAACAGGAATAAACGAAAAAATACAGCATTTATTTGAAATAATTTAATTTTTTTAAGTTCTAAGAAGTACTTTAAGTTGAGTACATTTTGTGATACCTTTTAAAATGCACTTTATACTTCAATGAGATACCGGAAATATATCACAAAATGAGTAATTGTATAGAGAAGCTTCTACTGTCTTCGAGTATACGTCATCGTAACAATCTCATGTCTGGAGTTAATGTTTGATTCCCTAACAGTTAGCGTTTGTAGTTTTAACCGGGGGGGGGGGGAGGAGTGCAAATGTACTCAACAAATTATACATGTGATTCAATATTTATACATAACTTAATGCATTCGGCATTTTAAGTACTGGGTGTAAATTAGTTCACAAAATCAGAGGACTAACAATAACTGTGTGACATTTTTTTACAAGGAAATGGAAAGCATAGATAAGACGGTTTCAACTTTTTTTTTCCCATGTTCAGAAACTAATCCTGTTAAATCATGATTTTGCATAACGATAGCCGACGTTATTTTTTATTTTTTTATAAATCCTTATCGACCTACATTTTTTAACCATGTACAGTAAGCAGTCTGTTTAGATGTAAATGGTTATGTTGGTGCACGGAAAACTAGTAACGTTGTATTCATTTTAAAACTGTGTAACCGCAAAGTTTGAAATATTTGTATATGGCCATAATTAGACCACTCAGGTGAATTTAACTCGGAAGTGGGCAATGCACCCACATATAAAATTGCCCAGTATGTTCAATATTACCACAATAATGGAATCTTAAAAATGGGATGTTAGACTACTAACGCTAACCCTATTTCTAACCCAAGTCCTAGCAAAATCTTGACCTAATACATCTTCCACTTTGTCCGATCACCGGCTAATTTAACCAGACAAGTTAATACTGTTAATTAACAACAAACAACTATTTTTGGAAAAGTCCATATTGTTAAATACTGCATGCAGGAATATCCAGAAAGGAGATAAATAATTCAAGATGACCATGATTTGGTCACTCAAATATTTAAAAATAGAACTTTTAAATTTATTCAAGATGTTCACGATAATAAACCCAGGGACCGTCGCCCCCCCCCCCCCCCCCCCCATAACGACGAGTTATCTGTCGTTACCATCATCGCCCCCAGAGCCTTCATGGCAAAGATTAACGCATTGAATCAATATTCGACACTTAATCTTCCATAAATCATTACAGTTTTCCTTAACGAAGCCGCACCTAAAATTAGCGACGTTTAGCCCCGAGGGATCGACCATGATTGCTAGCTATCTCGTCAACAAGGATAAGGGGAAGCTAGAAGTAGACCGGATAGACGTCAGACGGAACTGCGCATGTGCACGCCTAAATACGTGACTGTGTTTACATAGTACAGCCGCGTCAAAGATAAACAATGCAGATTTACGGTTTTACAGTGGACCAAAAATGGTGGCGGTGGAAGGGGGAGGGGGGGAGGGGAGAGACGAACTAACATATTTTCAAAAAAAAAAAACAACATTGAAATTGTGCAACGCGTCTTATGACTATGTAGTTAGGGGGGGGGGGGATGGTTAAAACTGTACGTAACCAGACAGAGATAAAGACAGTGCAAAAAGTTCCACTGGTAATTTACCCCCCCCCCCCCCTACAGAAGATTCAAGTGATCCCCCATCATCAACACCGGAGCAAGATGTCTTTTAAAGAACCCCTAACACGAAGCAAGGCGTGTGCTTTGTTTATGTGCCACATGCATGTGAGTGAGCAGGTACAAAGTCCTTGGGCCCGAAACTGTTGTGCTCGGGAGGTGGGTGGGGTCCGTAATACATCTGTGTAGGCTATGCATATATATATATATATATATATATATATATATATATATATATATATATATATATATATATATATATATATATATATATATATATATATATATATATATATATATATACTAGATAAATGGCCCGTTGAGGAAGGGTACAACGGGCGCTAGGCTGATAGTGCTGTCTCTTTTCTCTAAACTAAAACCAACCCCACCCCCCCACACACCACCCCCACCCCCACCCCCCCCGACCCCCAGACACCACTCCCACCCCCCCACCACACACCACCCCCCACCCCCACACACCATCCCCACCCCCCAACCCCACCCCCCACACACACCACCCCCTCCACACACCGCCCCCCCCCCACCCCCACCCCCCCCACCCCTCCAACCCCCCCCCTCCACCGCCCCCCCCCCCCAAAAAAAACCATGTCTACCGTCCCATTCAACGAAATATAATTATATACTTTTTCCAGTGTCCGCCCCCTCCCAGAAAATTCTACCCCCGCCCCCGAAAATTTCAAGTACCCCCCACCCCTCTCCGGTGAGGAAAAAGTCTGAAAGAAACACTGAAACCAACCCACCCCCCACACACCACCCCCACCCCGACACACCATCCCCACCCCCCACCCCCACCCCCCACACACACCACCCCCTCCACACACCGCCCCCCCACCCCCACCCCCACCCCCCACCCCTCCAACCCCCCCTCCACCGCCCCCCCCCCCCCCCCCAAAAAAAAAAACCATGTCTACCGTCCCATTCAACGAAATATAATTATATACTTTTTCCAGTGTCCGCCCCCTCCCAGAAAATTCTACCCCCGCCCCCGAAAATTTCAAGTACCCCCACCCCTCTCCGGGGAGGAAAAAGTCTGAAAGAAACACTGAAACCAACCCACCCCCCACACACCACCCCCAACCCCCACACACCACCCCCACACCCCTTCCCACACACACACCCCCCCCACCCCTCCACACACCCCCCCCCCCCCACCCCTCCACCCCCCCCCCCCCCACCCAAAAAAAACATGTCTACCGTCCCATTGCAAGAAAACCACTTTTTAGATTAGACACATTAATTTTATTATAGAGTATCGATGAGGAAATTTCTTTTGAGTTGGGGAGGGGGAGGGGCTCAGACGTTCTTACGCGGGGGGTGGGGCTTCGCCCCTACCCGAAGAATTGTATGCAAGAAACTCTTCACGCAAACCACTTAGATTAGACCAAATTGCCTTTGTATTGAATATGTTTACTCGATAATCAATGACGTCATATAACTGTGTGCACTCTCTGGGTTTGAGATTATTTTCTACTCTGTGCGCTAAATGTGTCGACGTCATACTTCGTTTTTCGAATTACTGTGCATGTTTTTAAATTGCTTGTCTTTTCTCTAGAGCGTTCTTGTCAGACAGATAGATAGATAGAGAGACAGCGAAACTATTATTATAGATATATATATATATATCAAGCATTAATGCCAGGTTGTTGTGTTTTCTTGGTATTTCCCATCCTATAATGCCATCTAATTCTCAAATGACGAATATATTTCATAGAAGTATACAAATAGCTTCTATGCAGGGCTCTCTGGGGCCACCTCCTACTGATGGATCGTACCATCGATATAGAAATCAATCAGTTCACAAGTTTCTATGTGTCCCAACAACTGTCGATATTCTTAATCAATTTTTAGATACTATAGCTAGAGGTGGGTCTTTGAACAAAAGTGTTGCCATTATATTAGACTTGCACCGACTTTGGTTACGAAAAAAAAAATGAATGTAGATGTTACTTTGATATTTATGGGTAGGCGTGGTCAGTGCCGGCGCCAGGTTATTTAGCGCCCTAGACAAAACTTATTAAAACGCCCCCTTTCAAACAAATTAATTACTAAAACATTATGTATAAGAAAACAAATAATTAAAAGTGACTTATTAATTTATTATCAATTGCATACACGTTATATGTAGACATCAAAATCAAATTTTACTTGCCTCATTTGTCTCAAAAGTTCGTATTAATACCGTCAATTCCAGTTTGCAAGCTTAATAACATTGTATTGAAATTGTTACTAAGTCCAAGAGTTTACTTTGTACTTTACGACATAGCCTCACTCCCCCCCCCCCCCTAAGTAAATTTTAAGTGCTCCCCCCCCCCCCTCCCGACAAAAAAGTCTGGGGAAAACACGGAAAAAAGTTCTTGTAGTGATGGGCTCTCTGCAATCCTCCCAAGGTGAGTTTCAAAAAGGAAATTATCTGTTTTAAGCTTGACGATCTTTAGTTATAATTGTAAAATGTCTATATTCTGTGATTATGTAATGAATTTTTTGTTTTTGAAAAATAAAAGGTTATAAATGTTATAAGATTCCAGCCTAAAATATTGTTATATATGAATCCTTTAGGAGAGGATGAAAAATATGAAAAGACAAAGATGTTTAATTTACGACTAAGACTGTATGTCTACTAAGATTAAGTATTGCAATCTACAACGGCTACTGATGTATTTGTTTTTCAACTTGATAATGCTAAAAACACCTACCAAACTATTTTGTTTAGAACTTTAGCTCTATATAATTTTCACAATAGCAAATAATAACTTAAAGTTGTATTTATATGTAAGCGGTCAACCTAAGGTGCAGGAATTTAAAAGGAATGTAAAGTTAAGCAACGAATTATCTCCCATTTGAAAATCCAAATAAAATTTTATTCAAGGGAGATAACTTTCACAAGAATAGCTAAATTAACCAAGTGTAACTAAGACATATTTGAAAAACACAATAAAACGCTCTAAATTTCATTACGTAATAATTTTAACAAATCTTTAACATTAGCCATGTAACCTTGTGAAAACAATATTTTTACCTATTGAATACTTTAACTGTAGGTTTTGTTTGAAAGTCTAAAAATGGTAGCTTTATTATAACATACTTCTATTCAATTTTGATGACATCCATGTAATTGCATGAGTCTATTTTCGTCAACTTCAAAAAATTTTGGATCCCCTAAATAAAGGGACGTCTTTAAGAAAATCAAACACGGGTACCTGTTTAAGACTGATGGAATTATTGATTAAATATGAAAAAAATTATAATTTGAAAAAAAACAACAAAGTTTACGGTTAGTTAAAATTCCATCATATTTGATATTATATATTAATACTTTAAGAGTGGTAATATAGATTCCTAAAAAAACTAAAGATGTTTCAACTAGAGAACGCCGACCTTTCTTTGCAGTGTGTTCCATACTGAATTGAAATCATCTAACTTACGATAAACTCGACAACTTGATATACTCTACTACATTCACAACACATATCAAACTTCGATACCTAAACATAACTAGACTCGATGCTCCAGAACAACGACACCAACTCGCTTAACTTCACCAAACTCTACTCCCAATGAACAACGATTTCACTGGACCTTTCTACTACACTTTAACAGTCAATATAAATAGATGCCTTAATACCACAAGAATCAATACTCCCGAACTAAGATACTTCATCACCTGCATTCTCATTTCTCTATTACCAATCAAATTCCATTAGACCTTCAACTACAAAACAGCCGAATAAAAATTATGACACTTAAACACTTCGATACTTTATACCTATGAAACCATATTAGCAACAGCCTTCCGCCGTTACTCCCAAATCTAAACGATTCATCAAAACTTACCAAACAAGTACTATACTTTGAACAACCCGTCATTACAAAACTCTATACACCAGAACAGATTTCTAATTCAAAGTCAGAGAAAACGACTTACAAGCCCTTTTAAAATTAGATAACCTTAAAAAGGCAAAGTGACTGGTAAAAAGCGCCCTGACCTTTCCAAATTTAGGGAGATGTGGTTGCATTTTCACGATCGCGAATAAATATAGGCTTATAATTATATAGACCTAATTTTGGGGTGGGGGGTGCAAAATAGATAGTTCGTCCTGGGTGCCGAAATAGATCGCTATTCCTTAATAAAAGTTATTAATTACTAGGTACTTTTTGATAATAGCGATTAAACATGTTGCCCCCCCCCCCACCTAGGGATGGCGCCCTAGGCGACCGCCTAGTTCGCCTTATGGGTAGCGCCGGCCCTGGGCGTGGTCGAATGGTAGAGCTTACGACTGCTAACCATAAAGTCTCGAGTTCAGATCCCGGGCTGGAGTCTGTTGGACGTCACTGAGCCCACCCAGCTCTGATGGGTACCTGACTCTCGTTACGGAAACTAAGGCGGCTGGGCATAGTGCTTCTTCTTCTTCTTCTTCTTATGCGGAAACCGGCTCAGAAGGATGACTTCCATTAGCCAGGCAGGCCTCAATGTAGTAAGCCCCGGCCCCCGTTAAAGGACCAGGGCTCCCCACACATTGGTCGCTAAAACCGCGGTTTTCTCACCAGGCTTTTCTTCCCCTCCCACCAGACGCAGGACGTCGTCCCACCGCCTGGTACCCGGCTTGATCGTGGGGGGTATCTCTTCAGATCGAAAAACCTCTAGCGGCTGTTATCTGCCCCCGGCCGTCCCGCATCCACTTAACGTGGGTTTGGTCGGATCAGCGACATTATTCCGAAACCTCGTCAGGCCGCCGCTTCAAGTCAAAAGCGATATCTGACTCTTTTTGTTCCCGACTGTCTTGCACCTCTCCTCCCCCACGCTGTTCTGTGGGGGACTTGGGAGACCGACGTGTCAGGCACTTCGGAAAGGGCTGGATCCTGGACGCACACAACAGTTCCACCGACCAGAACGAAAATCCTCTAGCTGCTGTTCACTCCACCAGCCATCCCGCTTCCACCGTGGGACGGCCCCCCAGCCACCCCCCGAGGATTTGGTCCGACTGACAGAGTTTGTCCGAAGCCGTATGAGGGCCGCAGCTTTAAGTTAAACCGTCTGGTTAGGATCGCGAACAGACCCTTTTTAATTCCTAGCAGTCATGCATCTCTCCACCACCTCGCTATCTGAGACCATAACGGGGATTCACCCGTCCAATGCGAGTAGATCTCCTAGTCCCAATATGGGGGTTTTGGGAGTCCGACTACCAGGCTCTTCGGACCGGCATCCAAGCATCAACCAGGGGACGCTGGCTGACGCGGATGCACAGACTAAAACCCCTAGCTGCCGTTCGCTACCCGGGTAGGGCACCCGTCCGTGGCCACGAGGAGGCCGCAGCATTAGGTCAACATGTCTGCCATGGGGACGTCGGCCCCTTTCGTTCCCAGTTCCTGTTCACCCACACACACCCAGAGGCGCGGGGGATCCGAGGACACCGGGCGGCACGGACGGGCATAGTGCTGACCACACTATTCCCCTGCATGCCGAGGTCATTGAAACAGGCAAGCTCTACTGTGTCATGAGCACGAACGGAAAAAAAAGATGACGAACCTTCAGATTTGCACCTTACGTTATGTTCACGGCGTAGCTAGTCTCTGAGATTTAGAAAAAAAAAATGACGCGCCTTTGTTTGTAAAGACAACATAACAGAAACGTATCTATAACGAAGAAATAACAAGCAGCTAAAAACTATTGTCATGAGACCTGGTTAAAAAAAATTAGAATCATGTGCTCATCAAGGTTGACGTTTATTATTCAAAGATTTTGCACTTCTGACTTTCCGCTTAAAATAAAAACTCCGTGTCAACATGACCTCGACCGATTCCCCGACTTTTTAAATATGAAGTTTTATGTAAATAAATTTTAAAAAAACATGGAAAAGAAGTGGTGTCGAAATGCCAACCATTGTGTTTTTCAAGATGCAACGCTTTTTACAGAAACTTGAAGAAAAAAAACTACACTAGCTTAACAAAATTGTACATATAAATGATAAATATGTAGGAGTTTATCGAATAAAACTATAATTACATGAGTAGCTGATTTTTTTCATGATATATGGGGTTATCCATAAACTAAGACAATTTTTTTTAAAATAATTTTACGCCCCCCTTTCTCTCAAAATTGTAATATTGTTGTTGTTTTTTGTTTTTTTAAACTGCGTATTTATCTATTTCTACAACAATTAATAACAACACATCTTTTTAAAAGCCAAATAACTGCTAAAATTAGTTTCTAACAGAACTTTTTTTTACAAGGAAATGGAAAATGTTAAAGTGTGTCATCACACTTTCTGAACCTCTCCTCAACCTCCTCGTCACAAAAGTACACCCCCTACCACCCAGGAGTGTGAAGTTGTTTATGGACGACCCCGCCCCCTCCCCCTGACAGTGGTTTTTTAAAACATGATATGTGGCAAAAAAAAAAAATAGGCTCCTCAGATGTAAGATCTTACACTGCGTTTACACTTGCGACATGTATACTATACATGTCGAGAAAAAAAATCGCAACGCGTAAAGTTTAATGAAAACATTTTTCCCACGGAACGTGTATACATATACTTACTTGTTGCGGTTTTTTTTTCGAGACATGTAATCATGTATACTATACAGGTCGCAAATGTAAACGTGGTGCTATATTTCGTCACAATGGGTGACGCCTCTCAAAGCACAATAATCTCTTCAACGGCAATTATATTCAGTTGATTTTTGTATTCACGCTTATTCTGGTTCGGCGGTTTTAAGAATATCATATATGTCCATATTTGCCCGAGATTCCTTATTAAACATACGTTAAAGTTAAACCAAGTTTTGGAAGCGAACTGTTGTAGTTGTATGCCCATTTTCGATTCAGTGGAACATGCCCCAACTTTTTGTTGACACGAAGTAACCAGGGAGAGAATATCTATAAAAAAATACTGTCGTCACTATAGGCCTACCAAGTAAGCTTAAACCTTGCTAATATTTTGGAAGCTGCGGTGGTAAAAATAGATCGTTTAAAAAAAACTAGCCCCATATGTATATTTAAAAGTAGCGAGGATACAACACCAGGCGGAAATCATCAGCCTTTACAATGGGGTACAAAATCATCTGCCTTTACAATGGGGTACGGAAATGATCAGCCTTTACAATGGGGTACGGAAATCATCAGCCTTTACAATGGGGTACGGAAATCATCAGCCTTTACAATGGGGTACAAAAATCATCAGCCTTTACAATGGGGTACGGAAATCATCAGCCTTTACAATGGGGTACAAAAATCATCAGCCTTTACAATGGGGTACAAAAATCATCAGCCTTTACAATGGGGTACAAAAATCATCAGCCTTTACAATGGGGTACAAAAATCATCAGCCTTTACAATGGGGTAAAAAAATCAGCAGCCTTTACAATGGTGTACGGAAATTAACAGCCTACAAAATGGGGTACGGAAATCAACGGCCTACATAACGGCGAGAAAAGGATGCAGAGTCAACTGTTTATGGCAACTATAACCTCCGAGATCAACAACCTCAAAACTACAAAAAAAATTATTCGCGTCAGTTAAAATTGGGAAAGCTGAATTTTGCAAGAGTGCCGAGAAAATGAAAAGGTTAGCACCCACTGCTTTGTTATGCAACGTTTTTGACAAAAATTTACATTGAAATGTGTGTCTGGAAAATGATGTGTGACCATGACTTACAACGGTCTGATCCCAAACGCGCAAGTTGAAAAAAAAAATAGAAATACGGAACTGCGTAGATCTAGCTAGATGGCTAATGTAGACATTCTCTGTACAGAACCCACGACTTTCTCCGTGGTGTTCAATGTAGTTTTATGCAATGATCGGGTACTCAAGCACATTCAAGTAACAAATCAATTAATTATAATTTCACTATTAAAATAAAATCAATTGCATGTTGTTTTATAAGAGAACTTCTTTACTTAATGCACAGGCTTTGTGCCCTGATATCCAGTGCACACTTATCCAATCATCTATCAGACTAGAGAGCCAGGTTTTTAATAATTAGGCCTAATAATCATTGGGAATCTAAACTATTAATAGTTGAATAGGGCCTACATCAAATCTAAACAAAATAAAAGTTATGCAAAATCTGCATTTAATAGCTACCTTGTTGCATGATAGGCCTATTAAAATATTTTTTAAATGTAATACAAGGCCTTATACACCCAGGGCCTGCTTAATAAAATATATTTAATAATCAATAATAATTTATTATTTTAATATAAAGCCAAATATTACATCCCAAGTCTATATCTTTTTTTAGAACATTAAGCTCAAGCAAAAGTCCTAAGCTATGAAGTTTGCTAACATTTACTTTAGACCTACTAAGAAATATATTAAAGGCCAAATAGTCTAATATATTTTAAATTGATCTACTAATTAGGTAGTACAAGATAGTAGATTAGTGCACTAGCTATGGCTCTAACTGATCTAACAACGAAACAAGCAATTTGAAAGACAAAAAGTACAGAAGTAGGGCCTGGAATACTGTTTTTTTTAAAGCGACTGAGGCATTTTTCTAATATGGCTATTACAAGATGTTACTAAGCCAGTGTAACGAGTGTAGGTTAGTTAACTACAAGCTAGCAGTTAGCATAACCCCCAAGTGGCTAATTTTTAGACTAAAGTAAAGTAAAGAGCACCATAATCTAAAAGCTTACTAAAAACTGTTCTATTATTGTATTATACAATGGTACCTCAAGTTTACTTTGTTCTGTAACATTGCTCGTATGACAAATTGCTCATATCTCAAAGCAATTTTCTCTACAGAAATTTTATCATGAAATGCCATTAATCCGTTCCAGCCCTCAAAATGCTACCTTCACTAAAGTAAAAATTCCCTTTAGACCTAGTGATCCATTGGGCAGATAAAATAGAGTTCATATGTTTCCTGCCCTCAGCATATGAAGGGAAGGTGTGGTCAGCACTTTGACCAGCTGCCTTTACTTGCCCTAACATGAGAAAGGTACCTGGGACATTCTACACTGACTTGGACCGAGATTTGAACTCTCTTCACTAGTTTAGCTTTTTTGCTATGCTATCCTCACTTTCACCTGCAGCCATTGTATGCCTTTGAAAGAAAACTTGTTAAGGAGGGTTGTTTTCTCATCCCTTTCAGAATGTTACAGAAATGAGTTAAACAAGGGTCCTTAAATAGCTGTGATGCATAATCAGTTGCAACCTTTTCAGGGTGTTTTTTTTCCATCTAATGAATCTAATGTGAAACCTGCAGATACGGCTACTCATATCAGATCTCAAATGTTGCTCGTAACTCAAATCAAAAAAAAAAATTGCACTCTATACTACCCGTATCTCTAAAACTCTTGTAGGTCAGGGCACTCACTCTCAATCTAGATATTATTATTACTAAAGCCTTTATTTTATTTAGCCTTTTAGTACTTTGGTAAAATTAAAAATAGGCCTACTCTACTCTCTATGGGACGGAGTGGTCTAGCGGTAGAGAGCTGGACTACTAACCCGTTAGTCTCGAGTTCGAATCCGGGTTCAAGTCAGTAAACCGTCCCTGAGTCCATCCAACTCTGATGGGTACCTAACTTACGTTAGGGAAAGTAAAGGCGGCTGGGCATAGTGCTGACCACACTATCTCTTCATAAGCCGAGGTCACAGAAACAAGTGAACTCTACTTCACTTGCCCCATAGACCGTCAGGTTTGAAAGGGAAACTTTACAGTAACTTTACTTTACTTACTCTACTCTCTAGACCAGGGGTCTCCAAACTACGGCCCGCGGGCCGGATGCGGCCCGCGAAGTTCTCTTATCCGGCCCGCGGAGATCTTTTTGTCCAAGAAAAAATCGTTTGTTTGTGATGGCTGAGGAACTTTGCCCAGAAAAATAAAAGACATGCCTGGAAGAAACTGGCCCCCGAACTGAAATTTGATAGTTAATGCGGCCCTCGGACTGAAAAGTTTGGAGACCCCTGCTCTAGACTGAGTAAAACTCTTTTAAATAATATAGGTCTAGATCTAGATCTAAATATCTTTTATTATTTATTAATCTTAAAATTAAAAGTACCATAGAGTCTATGATAGACTCAAGTAAAACATATTAGGAGGCTCCTAAAAAATAAAAAATCATCAAATGTAAAATGCCCTAAAATATGGCCTAAGGCCTAATAAATTAGTAGGCCTACGGCAGTAGTAAATATTTAAAATAAAGTTTTAAAGTTAAATATAGGCCTATGGCCTATAGGCCTAATATATGGCCTATAGGCCTACTCAGTATACTACTGGCCTATAGTATAAGTTTTACGAAGTGTCTACTCGGAATAAGATTTTTCGGCAAAAGATAGTTCTGCGCATGCGCAGTGACCTATGGCTAGGGTTAGGGCTAGAATGAGTGAGGGTTAGGGGTAGGATTAGGGATAGGGATAGGATTAGGGTTAGGGTTAGGATTAGGGCTAGGGTTAGGATTAGGGATAGGGTTAAGGATAGGATTAGGGTTGGTATTAGGGTTCTGCGGTTGTAAACACACGCATGCGCAGTGCCATCGAAAACATCGCCGCTAAGGCAAGTCGTAGTTTCTCTCCATTGCGCATGCGTATCGCATGCGTATGTATCTTATTCCGACTAGAATCGGCCTAAGTTTTAAGTATAGATAGGCCCCTATAGTTTTTTTTTTGTTTAACATAGGCCTAGCCCTAAATTATTAAAGTATAAATTATAATTTATTAATTAGATCTAGATCTAGGTCTATAAACAAATTTTCTTTAAGTCTTTAAACTTTTTAACTAATTTTAACTTAAGTCAACTTAAGTCATTTACAAAATTTAAGTTTAATAATTATAATAAATTAAGTGAAGGAAATGGGCTTCCAAATAAAAAGTAGAATCTTACCTGACTTTTTCTTGTTCCAACACGTATAATTCTTTCATCTCCCATTTCTTTAAAAATATAATCAATTCATCAACACAAAAAGGAAATCCACATCAAGTCAACCCAACACAACCAGAAGGTCTGAAGAAAACACGTTCTCTACAAATCTGTTTTAGGCCTAGGCCTAAAGTACACTTCTCTTATTGACGTCATTGTGACCTCTCACAACCTTTGGTATAAAAAAAAATAACACGGAAGTAGAAAATATGTTTCGCTTATTTGAATGTTTTAAATAGCCTAATAATGTGTATATGATTGTAAACTAAATTGTAAATGTAACTGTAACGTTACAGCAATAGAAGGAAAACAGTTCGCAATGAGCAAGGTTACTTTCAAAGATTTTTTTTTCTCTGGAGGGGGCCGGGGGCGGACATTGGTTAAAGAATTGTACATGAAAATGTAGGTATGTAGGGGGCCTATGAAACTTTACTTTAAGGGAAATTGTTAAGAATACTCCTGTGCAGATACCTTCGGGAGAAAAACAAATTAAATTTCGGCCCCCATTAAACTAGTACATTTGCAATTATAAAAGCTTTGATTGTTAACCAAGCTTAGATTATTTTGCACAAAAAAATATATAATTGATTATTTCCCTTTGCCTATAAAAATCTCTGGCATAAACGAAAATTAATATGGGATGGCGGGTTAAGTATAATATTTCCTAAATAAATTATATGCCTACATTTTTTTCATTTCATCCGGGGGAGGGGCAGTGCCCCGGAAGAGACGCCTGAAGGTAGTGTGCTGTTAGACGACTATATGCTTTTGGGGTCAATTGATTCTGTGTCGAGCACATGTGGACAGCGGTGTGCAAACAGTGACCAGGAGCACCCTGGACTCCCCGCTATAGCACGTTGGCATCTATATTTGTTTTAAAGAGCGTCCTACACAAGGGATACGGTGGGCTACTTATATTACCAAAATTAAACAGGGCGGGGTAACTGCGGTAGTTTGACCTGTCGCTTCATCGAGTCCCTATAGAAGCCACTGCTTTTAATACAAAAAAAAATTAAATGAAAAATTATTTTTTTTTGCGTGTGCTGTGTTGTTGATCAGCAATTTTTCCTATATTATATTTTAAAGATATTTTAAGATTAATAATTTAAGCCTTTACGAACCATATTGTTTGCAGGCTCATTTAAACATTATTTTTGCATACTTATCGGTAAAATTACCAGTAGTTACAAAAAGTATACCCTAGTTGATATATTTAAAAAGATTTAAACCTTCTAAGAAGATTTTCCTAAAATAAATTGAAGTTGTTTTTTCTGCTTTTTTTTTTAAATCGTAAAAACTATTGTACATTATAGTGTTGCGCTTTTAAATATAAAACAAAACACATTTAACTGTGACTGTAAATAAAACAAATATAAAAACCTTTAGGGGTCAAAGATAATTGACGTCACGCTTTTTTTTGACGATTATTACCTTCCCCCCCCCCCCCTCCCCCGTCACATATCGTCACAGAAAGCCAGATAAGATTTTGAAAAAACTATCGATGTTTTTAGAAAAAATTCAACTGCAATATTGAGGGGGTGGTTGTAGGCAGAGGTGTGACGTCATTTTAGGGGGGATGGTCTGGCCTTTTGTGACGATGTGTGACGGAAAGGGGAGGTAAAAATCGTCCAAAAAGGCTACTTTTTACTTCTTATGCAGAGTTTCTTCCAGGCATCTCTTTTTACCGCCCCCCAAACGAAATGAAATTTATATAATTTATATAGAAAATATATATTTTAAACAGTGTCCGCCCCTCCCCGAAGAAAGTCTACCGCCACCCCCCCCCCCCCCCCCCCCCACCCGAAAATTTCAAGTGCCCCCCCCCCCCCCCCCCCGGAGAAAAAAGTCTGGAAGAAACACTGTTCTTATATCTTAGACAGTTTTTATGTATTTAGGCCTACTTAGGAAGCTTTAAAATAATATTTTAGACATAGGACTATCCAACTTAGTAGGCCTATAGACTATAGCCAGCAGGCCTATACCAAACTATACTAAAACTTAGAAGATAAATAATAAAATATTTGTGCATGCGTTATATTAATGCAGGTGCATATTATTTATTCAGGCCCTAAATATCAAAATTCTTTTTAAAAATTATTAGTATTTTGAAATTCTTTGCCTAAAATACATTACTAAAATATGCTTTAATAAAATATGTTTTAAAATCGTTAAGTTAGGCCTAGATTCTAGATTTAGATCTAGTTCTAGGCCTAGCGCTTTTCGGTTGGCTATGGTTAGTTTAGGCAGGGGAAACTACTCTATTGAATAATTTCTAGTAAATTCCAAAAACAATTTTCAACAAAATTTAGCTGAAAGCGACAACACAATGGCTACCGAACTTTGCAAGTATGTTGCATAATTTACATTTAATATGTAGGATAATAAAAACATTTTAGAGCGGTTCGACCTTAATATTAACACTGATAGCTTGGCCCGTGGAAGATTCATTATATTTAATTTAGTCTGGATTCATCTCTCTCCAGTACTTCGTCCTATGCTGTCGGTTGTTGTAATGTAATTGTTGAGTTGTCAGGGAAAACAACTGAAGCTCAATGCTCAATTTGACTCAATGCTGAGTGCATGCCAATGATTCAGGCAATGATGCCATCTATCTTAGATTAAGATTAGATTCCATTGGCATAAAGTGAATGCACTTGTGGGGAGGGTGGAAGGGAGAAATCAGTAAAAACTCAACTCTAATACTAATAGAATAGGCCTAATATTATTCTAATAATAAAAAGAAGGGGTAATCTAAATAAATCTATCGTTTTAGATTTTAGGTGCGTAAAATTGGCCGAGGCTAGTAATGTGCGAAAAAGTTGCCTCGTTGTTAATACTTTAATAGAAGTATATTGTGATATAGGTAATCTATCGTTTTAGGTAGGTAAAATCGCCCGCGACTAGTAATGTGAAAAACAGGTGACTCCTTACATTTTAATAATTATTTCACATTTTGAGGAGGATTTATGTTTTGAAAAATACAAAAATGTTTCCTTGTTTCATTTATGTACCTGTTTTTAAACAATTGAATTAAAACTTTTCAGTAATAAATGAACACCTGCCATGTTTCCAACAGATGCAACCATGCTCATTTACTTTAGCAGCCATCTTGTTAAAGTTTTATTTTATAGACTTATAGCGCAAGATTCAGGCGGAAGTCACTCTATTTTACAAATGGCTGCTGTTTATATAGCAAATCTTGCTTGCAGACACTGCTGTTTAAAGTTAATTTCTGGCCTATATTGATATATTTAGTCATTGATTTAGGTTTATTATTCATTTATCTATAATATTTAACACAAACATATCACAATATACTTCTATTACAGCCTTGACAATGAGGTAACGTTGTCGTACATTAATAGCCGCTGGCGATTTTACGTACCCAAAACGATAGATTACCGTGATATATACCTTTGTGTTATGTATTATAGATAACTGAATAATAAACCAAAATCAATGGCTAAATAGTAAATAATATATCAAAATAGACCAGAAATTAACTTTAAACAGCAGTGTTTGAGAGCAGGATTTGCTATATAAACAGCGGCCATCTGTAGGTTAGAGTGGTTTCTCCTGAATCTCTAACTCATTTTAAAAATGTATGCAAGATGGCTGCTAAAGTAAATGAGGTTGGTTGCATTTGATGAAAACATCGCTAGTCTTTATTTTTTACTGAAAAGTTTCAATACAATTGTTTAAAAACAGGTACATTAATGAAACTTTGAAACATTTTAATAACTTTTAAAACATAATTCCTTCTAAAACTGTGAAATGATTACTAAAATTTAATGTATCACATTTTTTTCACATTACTAGTCTCGGCCGATTTTACGTACCTAAAACGATAGATTACCAAAGTAGTAGTCTATCTATAGAATTACTATTGGGATAATTGTTTCTGTTTTAAAACTATTATAGCTTAATTGCTTTTTCTTTTATATTTCAGTCAAGCAAATGAAGAATATGTCAATGAAAACTACAACAAGGCTGTTGAGGTAAATACAAAAATTTATTTGCAAAATTGATTTTCATGGTTGAGTACAAAGTTTCAGACTTAAAAGTGCAATGTTCAAAGTATAAACCCAGGACTAAATCTTGTATCACGATAGTTCTTTATTTGATACTTTCTTTTTTGGAAAAAAAACAACAGGGTAATTCTATTGTCTTAGCCACACATTAGCTAACATATGATATACATAGCCAAGTAACAGGTGAACATCTTGAAAAATACTTAGACCTAGTATATTTATCTTTGCGGCGCGTGTGTCCTGGGCACTAATGGGAAAAGATGATGTTAGTCATCATTCATATTTTATGTATTAAACTATTTGGGTATTAAGTTGTTACTTTACCCCTTAAAATTTTAATTCTTTCAGTTTCTGAAGGTTAAATTTAAAATAGGTGGAAATTTTAAACTTATTTTTTAGAACTTAAAAGTATTCTCAATTAAATGGAGATGATGGTGTAGTAAATACAATATTTTTTTTTAGCTTTATACTGAGGCATTACAACTAGATGATAAAAGGGATGACATTTATTGTCATAGAGCTCAGTCATACATACAGCTGGAAAAGTTTTCAGGTTTGTTTCAAATGTTTGTCACATTTAGTATGCATATTTTCATGCCATACTTTTTATTCATTCTTTTAAAATAGTCTTTTGCAACATCTGTTCTTTATTTTTTTACCATAAGTTTTCAATTTTACTTCTTTCCTTTCAGAGGCTGCCAAAGACTGTGATAAAGCAATCGAACTTAATGAAAACAACAACAAAGCATATTTTAAAAAAGGGTAAAATAAAAGTTTATTTAGAAAATATGTGTGTCATTTTTAAGCAAAACTATGCGCCAACATTTTTGAAAGGGAATTTTACTTACTACTTTACTCATGTGTCATATAAATATATTTTATTAATTTTAAGTTAAAAATGTTGTTTCATTTAGGTCTGCTCTTTATAAGATGAATAAATTTGGAGAAGCGCTGAATGTTTTTAAAGAAGGGCATAAAAGATTTGGTATGCTTTTATTACTAAACTTGATATCCTTTTTCATAAAACATAGATTTGCTAACTTTTAACTTTCATTTATGATTAATTAAATATTTCATATTTAAACAGAATCAGACAAAAACTTTGAAGAATGGATAAATAAATGTCAGGAGAAATTACCAAGTAAGATTTTTTTTTTCTAAATTAATTACTTTTGCTAATTAAGGCTAAATAACCTAACCAATTTAAATTTTATTAAATTCTTGTGAAAATTCACACTTAACAGCTGATGAATATTACAAAACATTGTTTTTTAAGTTTTGGATTCCTACTAATTACCCTTATATATTGTTGAAAATGTTCGTTCTTATATAAAATAAAATATATTTCTGTTAATGTTCACATTCGTGTTTGCAGAAAGTGATTCTCAAGATGCAAAACCTAAATCAAATGAAAGCATAGCCCAGCCTGTGGAGAACCAAGCTCCAGCTGGTCCCCCTAAGCTCAAGTAAGAAAGATAATTTGTCTACCCCCTGGTGACTAAACATTACAGTTATACTTCCTTGATTTTATTTTTAATTATACATCTTATAAACTTCTATTTATCAATCAGGTATGACTGGTATCAAACAAGTACACATGTAGTTGTGAATATTTTGATGAAAAATATAAAACAAGAAAATCTCACTGTTGATTCTGCGGATAGACAGGTAAGTAATTTGTTCTTTGCAATCTTTTTAAACATAATGTTAAAATTTACTTTTATATAAAAAGAAATTCCTTGAAAAGTTCCCATCTGATCACATAATTAATACTGTTATAGATCTATGAAATTTTTTTTTTCCTTCTTAATACTGCTGCAGCTTAAAATAGAAATCAAAGATCCCAGGGTGTCATTGGACCTTACTCTTGCTCATAGAGTGGATTCACAGCAAACAACAATTAAAGTGCTTTCTACAAAGGTGAGTAATGCACTGAGAACACCCCTTACCTTCCTTAAATTTCCCATTCAAAGTTTTTCATATTCCAAAACAACACTCTAATATTTATGGATGCATTATTATTTTTGTGTGTGTGTTTTTTAATTTTGTTTTAGAAATATTTATCGTATTTTAAATTTATACTCATACTCTTTATTTTTAAATCTCTCTGTTCATTTTTCAGGTAGAGGTTAAGCTTAAAAAAGGTGAAGGGATATTATGGTCCAAGCTAGAAGGAGATGTGGAAGAAGAAAAAATTTGTCCTGTGGCTGCAGGTAATAAAAAACATGGTCTTGTTGTAGACTCCAAACCCTTTTTATGTCTTTTAAAAATCTCATGCACACGCTGAATTGCTGTAGCTCTCCTGGATATCTGCTAATAGTTTAAAAGCTATCATGATTAACAGTGATCAATACCTTACAACACACTGCTTTCTACACTGCAACTAACATGATTATCTGAGGTGATTGATAGAAAAGCTTAAATTAAGATTGTGTGATGGGTGGCGTGGTCAAGTGGTAGAGCACTTGACTACAACGCGAAAGTTTAGATCACTGTCCTCATCCTGTAGGACTTGTTAGCTTCACCCATGTTGGGTAGCTGATTTGGATGTGGGAAAGTAAAGACGGCTGATCATGTTTTCACCCTTATGCTATATTCAAAGAAAAAGATGAACTCTACTCCACCTTCTCCATGGACCATCTGGTTTGAAATGAAATTCGTTATTAAGTTTGAAATATGGATACAAATCACATTTTCAATCTGTATCCTGTGTTTTCACCAACTTGTCTCCGCTGCACATAATAAGCTTATAGTCTATCATTATCAGATAACCTTTTTTTCAGCACCTATTCCGGCAGAGCCACCACGATATCCTTCCTCCTCACACCATGCTAAAGACTGGGATAAATTAGCCAAGCAGGTGACAGAAGAAGAAAAAGATGAAAAGCTTGAAGGAGATGCAGCGTTAAACCAGTTTTTCCAGAAAATCTATGCTGATGCTTCTGATGAAACCAAAAAAGCTATGATGAAATCATTTGTAAGTATTTTACTTTATTTTCTTTATGGTTAGATAAACAGTGTTGCATTATTATATTTAAAGAAAAGAACTGTATTTTCTTTTTTTTTAATGGTGCATTCATAGAAGCTAATTAGTATTTATCAACATTAAAAAAAAATTAACTAAAAATACCTTGTTTTAAATAATAAACAAAATATATATTATAAATTTAGGTTAACATCACTTTTTAAATTATATATTTTTCTTACTATCTGATATTCTTTTATCCTATTTTCTATTTAATTCTCATGTTATTTCTTTTGTGCCTCAGCTAAAGGGTAAATCAAAAATCAGATGTCACTGATTTTTTTTGTCTTTCTAGTTAGAGATTCATTCTGCTATTAGGATTGTACTAAAATTTCCTATATTTTGATTTACCTATTTCCTTCACAGACTGAATCAGGAGGGACAGTATTAAGCACCAACTGGTCTGAAGTGGGTACAAAAAAAGTTGAAGTAAAACCACCAGATGGCATGGAGTTTAAGAAGTGGGAATACTGAGGACAATTTGACTAATTAGAAGAGTTTTACATTCAATTTAAGGCATTTTACACTGAGTTATCTTACACTGAGTACAAGTACTATGTATGTCGTTAGTGCCCATGGTTTACATTAAATATATTTTAATACAGTTTTGTTGTTTGGTTTGTTGGCTAGTGAAAATGGTAGTAGATTTACAAATGAACTCAATATTTAATGTTTTTAAAGTCTTATGGGGGATACACCTACCCATTGTCATAGCCATTTTATTTTTTAATTAAACTATAAAATAAACAATAAGCTGATACTTAATATAATAAACAATAGCAGGATACTTAATTTCTCCCAATGTTTTTTGGTCCATCAAGAGTTATTATTTCAACTGCTGACGCTGTTGTAGGGCTTAAGGAATGAGTACCGATGCCTTACAATGCTATTTCATTTCATCCACTTATTGAATATTTGTTTTTCAATTATTTCTTTATATGTTGTGTGAAACCTCTAATATTAAAAAAATTTCGACCATATTCTGAATGAATTACCGTTTGTGGGTTTGTTTCTTATCAAATAAACTGTATAAAAATCATAAATTATGTCAATGATTGCTTGTTTTTTTATATATCTATTTATAAACATATAATGACTATCCTGAAGAATAATTGTGCTTGTGAAAGCTATGCACTTGGTTCAGTATCTGATTTAAATCTAAGGGTTTTGGCCAATAAGTCAAATACTTAAAAAAAATTCAGTTAAAAATTCAGGTTTTATTTAAAGGTGTGAATTTCAGAAAACTTAGACACCAATGTTTATTGAGTGGACCTAAGATGTCTGTGTGTGTATGCACCATCTTTGTATTACCAAGAAAATTTCACAAAAATTATAAATTCATTTTTTATCCATTTCTATTTGATGTCTTACTAAATTTTTCATTCATGTGGGATAATATATTAGTCAATAAAAATTAATGTAAAGTATACTTTATGCAATATAAAAGTTAACGAGGTGGTATAGATTAATCACTACTAACATGAGCAGAGCTGCATACAAATTGATGGAAAGAGAAAATCCTTATGAAGAGTGACTTGTGTAAAGGAATTTTAGTCACGAAATAAGTTTAACTTTTAAGAAGCTGTTAACAAAACAACATAGCTTAATAGGGGTGTTCCACAAATGACATCATGCTGCCTCTAAGTGTGGAAAAGGATGTGAAAAACAATGTCAAATAAGTGTGAAATCATTTGTGTATGTTGACAAGATAGTTGGAAATATTCTAATTGGATTAGAATGTTCATCGTCAAAATAATAGATGCCAGATAGTTCAAAATAAGATTGGTCTGTATTGCTATCAGTGCATCTTTCAGACATTTTTCTGTAATGGAGAGGAGGGGAGGATAAATTTTCCAGGGGAATATATTTTTACCATTTTGTCCAGGGGTGGCGGACTAGCTGTGGGGAAGGGGTGCAGTGCCACCACAGAGAGTACATATTTTTTAAGTGGGGATCTTCTTCGTTCTTAATTTTAGTGTTGGAAGGTATCCCCTCCAATTGAATTAAGTATATGTGTCAACTGGTTATGCGCCTTTTAAGCTATTGACCACTCCGATTTCAGCCTGCTTTTCTTTTTGGATTTGCTTCCTTTGTCCAATCAAGAAATACAAGGCAGCAGTGTTTGATAAGTGGGGATGTTAATTGACATATTAAAAAAAATGTATGATAAAAGTTGATTTTTATACTAGAATATAGGTTTTCTATTAGGGTGTGGGGGTTTTGAATTTTGTAAATGACTCTAGGCCGAGGTAGAATTTAAATAAAACACGCATAAAAAGAATTTTAAAAATAATTCCTAAGAATCTATTTAAAGCCACACAAAAATAAGTTGAATAAACATGAATTTAATTTTAATACAAGTAGTTTAATAGGAAAACGTTTTATTTCCCAAAAATGAAAAATTCTTGAGTAAAATTCTGTACCACGCCACCCCTACCTAATATAACATGATTTAACCACCAACCTACTCTGTGGGTATTGTACGCTATATTTATAAGTGAAGTATCCGTATCTAAATCCATTCAAAGCCTAATGAAAATTACCACCCTTTTGTAAGTACAGAAATCAAACAAGGGAGGCCACTTGTAAGTAGAACGCTTATATCTACGGAAAAAAATACAGAGGAGCATAAAAACATTACATCGCATTTTCTTTATTTTTAATTTAATAAAACATATCACTATTAAGTGTGAGAATTTTCTTCATTCTATTTTAAGAGTCACAGTTTAAAACATAATTTTAGCAATTGACAACGCTTTAGAAATATTTGAGATCATTTTAGACACAAGCGAGTACTATCCGATGAATCGTATATAGCCTATAATTTGAAAATTTTATTAAATTTTGGATCCCTTTATGAAGGGACATACATTGATTATTAAAAACCAACTTTGAGAATTTGGATATAGATCAGGGGTCGGCAATCTGCAATGTCAAAATGCGGCTCTCCAGCTCCTTGCACAAATATTAATAACGAGCCGACCCGCAGCGTATCATACGCCGCTATTTAGTTGTTTTATTTTCTACTTTTCAGTAATTCATAATTTGTGAATTTGACAGCACCAATGCTGCCACTGAAAATATTTGCTTTAAAACACTAACACCCCCCCCTTTCCCCTAACCCCGACCCTACACCCCCCCCCCCCCCCCCCCCCCCGTGAAAGCAGCCTCCTCTTAGTTATTTCTTAGTTACCTCCTGTAAGTTTAAAATCGAACTAAATTATCTGCCCCTAATAGAAACCCGGCTCTACGGCTCTACGATTTGTAAACATTTAGCTTTGTAAACATTTAGCGTGACCACAACTCACCAGACAATGTGGGGGTGGGGTGGGTGGGGGTGGTAGTGATAGTGATAGTGATAGAGAGAAAGAGAGGGGACTGCAAGGAGGCGCTTGCAGCTTGTTTTCTAACGGCTCCCAGAAGAGAATTATATATATAGATTATATTATTTTTTTTCAAAATTCAAAACAAATATTACACTGTAAAGAAACACAACTTTAAACAGGATAAACACACTCATTAGAGAACAGTAAGAATAGGTGCAGTAGAAAGTATACGGACAGCTAACAGCCGCTTGGGCACCAGGCCCAGTCCTTATACAGACAGCCGTGCTATTGACATCCTCGTGGCAGCAATTCTATGCTTGCCACTGCCCAATTGCCGACTTTTTCGAAATCTTTGAATGGGGAAAGTCATTTTATTCAGAATGCATTGCCCTATCGGTCAGTAATCATTAAGTTGACATGAGTGAGGTAGTTTTTTTTAGTTATTAGCCGGGTACTGGAATATGGGGGTACGAGTTTACCCTGTGTTCAGTGTGATGGAAGATAAGCCTGGTGAGAACCAAAGCACAGAAGCTACCGATACACGGTAATCAAACCGATACCCAAGGACAGTTAGTTGGAGTTTGCTGTGTTGAGGCCTGCCTGGCTTATGGCAGACACCGCCTGAGCCCGTGATATCCGTAAAGACAGAAAAAAAAGTTAACAGCTTCTAAAGTGGATTTGGATTGTCCTATAGTTATATTAATTGATGAATAATTTTATTTCTCTGGCGAAACACGTGTATGTTTTTATATGAATAAATATTATTTCATATTTAAAGCTATTTATTTTTAATAGCAAATCAAATTATTTTACATAATCCTAATCAAATACTAAATATTGAAAAAAAATGTGGCTCTTTAAAAACAGGGAAATTTTATATGTGGTACTTTTGATGTCCAAATGCGGCTCTCCAGCTCCTTGCACACATATTAATAGTTATATTATTTCATTTTCAAAACTCATAACAAGTATTACAATGTAAAGATATACAACTTTAAATAAGATAAAAACATTTATCAGAGAACAGTGAGAATAGGTGCAGTAGAAAGTATACGGACAGCTAATAGCCGCTTGGGCACAGGGCCCAGCCCAACATCCGTGCTATGGCCAGCCCCGTGGCAATAATTCCATGCTTGGCACTGACCAAAGACCGACTTTTTCGAATATAGTTCAATGGGGAATGTTATGTTATTCAGAATCCATTCCCCTATCCGTCAGTAATCATCAATTTAACGTGAGTGGTGTAGTTTTGTATTTATTAGCTTCCTATTGTTGAGCCGGGTACTGGACGGAAGGGTACGAGTTTTCCCTGGGCTCTGTGGGGTGGAAGATAAGCCAGTTGAGAACCAAAGGACAGACGCGACCGATAAACGGTAGTCACACCGATATTAAAGCCAGTTAGTCGAAGTAGGCAGTGTTGAGACCTGCCTGGCTAATGAGAGACACCTTGTGAACAGGTCTTGTCGATAAAGGAAGAAAGAAGGAAAGTTCACAGCTTCTTAAATGGATTGGGATAGTCCAGGGGTCGGCAACCTGCGGCTCGCGACCGCATGCGGCTCTTTTGATGTCAAGATGCGGCTCTTCGGCTCCATGCACAAGTATTAATTATTTTTATATTTTATTTTTAAAACTCATAAATTTTTTTTTTATTTTGCAACGCTCGGTGTTGAACGTATACTAATAAATATAAACAATAAATACTCGCTATTTTATTAGAATGTTTCGTTACTCCCTATTTCAATGTACTTCCTATTTTCTTGTCCATCCCAAATTGCAACATTCAACTTCATGGTAGAAATCATAGAGAAACTAAACGAGCTAAATGTCAAACTGCAAGGAAAGGAAAACCTAGCATATGCCTTGCTCGAAGAAATTTTGTAAATTGTATCTTGTGCTTCTTCCGGCTCAAAAGGTTGCCGACACTGCCCTACATGATTGTCTACATTCCCAGTCAGGCGAGTCTAATGAGACGAATGGCAATGAAAATTATCCCCCTTTGCAAGGGAGGCCACTTTTAATTAAGTTGTTAAAGTCAACTACGAAAAATCCAAAAAACAAGTTAAGCACAGAACAAAATATAGCATGTTCATTGTTTTCATTCTTACGTTTATATAGAAACATTTTTATTTAAGTACGAAAACGCATCTAGTATATTATTTTTAGCGTAGTAAATTAAATACTTGGCTCCAGTTAAAAACACAACACTTTAAAAACAGTTTGCAACAAGATCAGATACAACCAACCACTCTCATCTGATTATCACCTCTTACACTATGTTTAGCATCGCTTTTAGTTAAATTTTGGATCCCTTCAAGTTAAGGGAAAGAAAAAACAATGTTTTTTTATATATAATTTTTTTTTAATTAGCGCAATTTCCATTCTGGAGAATTGCGTTTATTAACCCGCCATTTCTGGATGTATGGATGAATGTATGAATGTGTGTCCGCAGCTTTAAGTCGTATCTCCTCCTCAACGAAGCAATATCGATGACTAGTTCCAAAAGCAATTACGTTAAGCAAGTTACGAGGATGAGCATAGGCCATAAAAATTCCGGGTTTCTTTCATGGATTTCCCGGAAAAGCCAAAAAAACCTCGAAAAAATGCAGTTTTTTTTTGCCCATATCTCGGCAACCAGACCACTTAGCGACTTGAAACATGTACCAATCGATTCCTGCCATAATTTAGAACAATATAGCCGAAGAAAGTTTTCAAAAATATCCTCTTGTTCGGTCACAAATTTTAAAATTACATAAACACCTACAAACCGATCGTTCTTCTAGCTTGAACGCACCCCAGCATTATACGTCAGAGCTATTTTTAGATAACATAAGGAAATTGCGCATAAATGTCACTAGACTTTTTTAATTAACTTGTTTTTTGTGTGTACGTAACACCTACACAGAGGCGTAGCGACCCTTCCCGGCGCCCGGGGACAAACTTTTCGATTTGCACCCCCCCTCAAGATTTTGATTTGCACCCCCCCCCCCCTCAAACTTTCGATTTGCACCCCCCCCCCCTCGAGATTTCCATTTGCACCCCCCCCCCCTCAAACTTTCGATTTACACCCCCCTCAACCTTTACATTTATTTTTCCAACCCATTTTGGCGCCCCCTAAGGTCGGCGCCCGGGGACATATGTCCCCCCCCCCCCTCGCTACGCTACTGCACCTACAATAGTATTCCCCCCTAGCTCTACTTTTGTAACTTTTTTTTCCTTCTGTATATATCAACTTTCACATATTGGACATGATGTAAATTATTGTCAATTTCAAAAAAAAAATTTTTAAATTTTTTTTAAAAAAATAAAGTTTTGCTTTCTTCCGTAACCGCTGGCACGGCAACCGATTGTAAACCCAAAGCGTAAGTATTTTTTTTTAAATAAAAAATAAAAATTAAATTAAATTTTTTAAAAATCTAAGGGACTAAACTACGTAGTGAGCTAAAAGAAACCAATACATATGGTTGAGTATTTTTAAACCGTTTTAAAGTCTTTTTAACTCTCACATAGTCTTACTTGTAACACCCTTTGACCTTTTGTTATTTTAATGCAGCGAACACTTTGAAACTTTCTAGAATAGTGCATCTTCCACGACAATGCACGAATATTCAATTTTTAATCTACGTAGATATTAAATTAACAATCTAAATATTATCAGATTCAATTTGAAGAGGGGTAGATAAAATATATAGATCTAATTGTCGCAATAGTAGGTTAATCGTGTCAGCTGTTGTTCGCGGAACACGGAAGCTAAACAAAGGTTGTTTCGGCTAAAGATCTCAAGCTATTGCACGCAGTGTTTCTTCCAGACTTTTTTCTCCGGAGGGAGGGGGGGGGGCACTTGACATTTTCAGGGGCCGGGCGGGCCGGAGAGGACGGACAACATTTTCCCCGGGGTTGGGGGATGGTGGCGGGCGGACACTGGTTTTCTATATATAAATTCCATTTTGTTCGGGGGGGGGGGGGGGTGTAGACTTGCTTCGGTGGGGGGGGGGGGGGGCAAGTACGAGTTTTAATTGAGAACGAACGGAAAGGAAATAATAATTACAATGCTTTTCTGTGGCTCTGATATTAGTTATTTTTATTTTTAAAAGAACGAAATAACTTGGTTCGTGTTTTGATTTTTGACTTTGAGTGTCGTTGCTAATTTATTTAAAAAATCACGGGGTTCAAGCAAAGAATATTCGAAGAATTAGAACCTTTCTAAACTTAAATCTTATGTTGTTTATTTTTAACGCTGCGTGGAACATATACATAATAAATGTTTCGGGTATTTCTTTCAAGTCTAAGGGGTCATTCATAAATGATGTCACGCTTTTTGACGATTTTTACTTCCCCCCCCCCTCCCTCCGTCACACATTTTCACAAAAAGCCAACCCCCCCCCTAAAATGACGTCACATTTCAGCCTACAATCCCACTCAAA
Source organism: Physella acuta (assembly GCF_028476545.2). NCBI lineage: Eukaryota > Metazoa > Mollusca > Gastropoda > Physidae > Physella > Physella acuta. Next base: position 158,689 of record NW_026733445.1, read on the forward strand.
ATTGCAGCTGAATTTTTCTTATAACATCGATATTTTCCCTAAATCTTGTCTGAACTCTGTCAATAGAGTATTTTAATCAATTTCTATTGCAATTTATTAAAAGTTTCCTAAAACGCGAAGTGACGGCTACATTTTTTTTCTAACATTGCTTTTTTTATATTGCAAAAGTGTGACGTCACGCCATCTGAATACCCCCCCCCCCTCCCCTCATCACATACCGTCACAAAATACATTTAAAAAAAATTCCCAACCTAAAAGTACCGTGTAAATGGAGACATCTCAATCAGGCAACATTGTTGTATTAAAATATCCATCCATAATTTTATAAAGATAAAAAAATAAAGCCTTAATAAGTTACTATAATGAAATAACAGGTAAAGTTTCCACAGAACGAAAATATTTTTTCTTTCTTAAAATAAAAATGTTTACTGTTTTTCGATGAAATACTATGAATCACAACATTGACTTACACAGCTCTATTAATAGATTTTTTTGATATTTCCGAAAAGACGTTCACTTCGACTACTTATATACTATACGAGAAAAATGGCCCGTTGAGGAAGGATACACCGGGCGCTAGGTTGATAGTGCTGTCTCTTTTCTCTAAACTAAAACCAACCCCCCCCCACACACACCACCCCCACCCCCCCCCCACCCCCACCACCCAAAAAAACATGTCTACCGTCCCATTCAGCGAAATATAATTATATACTTTTTCCAGTGTCCGCCCCCTCCCCGAAAATTCTACCCCCGCCCCCGAAAATTTCAAGTACCCCACCCCTCTCCGGGGAGGAAAAAGTCTGAAAGAAACACTGGTGTCGCGCTTAGCCACTACGCGAAGAATTGCATTAAAGAAATTGCGAGAAAACCACTTTTTAGATTAGACACATTAATTAGGCGGTAATTTTATTATAGAGTATCGATGAGGAAACCACCCCCCCGCCCCCCCCCCCACCCCCCCCCCCCCCAAAAAAAAAACATGTCTACCGTCCCATTGCAAGAAAACCACTTTTTAGATTAGACACATTAATTAGGCGGTAATTTTATTATAGAGTATCGATGAAGAAATTTCTTTTGAGTTGGGGAGGGGGAGGGGCTCAGACGTTCTTACGCGGGGGGTGGGGCTTCGCCCCTACCCGAAGAATTGTATGCAAGAAACTCTTCACGCAAACCACTTAGATTAGACAACATTTCCTTTTTATTCAATGTTAGCGCGAAAATCAATGACGTCATATAACTGTGAGCACTCTCTGGGTTTGAGATTATTTTCTACTCTGTGCGCTAAATGTGTCGACGTCATACTTCGTTTTTC